>NC_073249.2:62753750-63059166 GCF_029289425.2 Pan paniscus
TGTCTGTGTTTTGAACTCTAGCCTAAATTAACTCATGTCTTTATTTCTTATTTCCAGATGGTGTGTCACAGTAAGTAGGATAAACACAAAAGTAAACAGGAAAGAAGTCATATGACTAATAAAAAGCTCTCCAAAATTTGTTTCTACAGGTACACAACTATTTTGCAGTAAACACATGAGTGGAATTTTATCCTATTATAATTTCTTCTGTTTACAAAATACAGTCTACAAGATTAAGTAGTAGGCACAAAAATAGCGCACTTTTACTGATTTTAGGTTGAGAGATTGCTTTAATTCTAAAACACCCACATTTTAATTTATGTAAACAAAATCATCGTAGGTTAAACAAATGTAACATTTTTCCAACCTAATATCTAGATTAGATAAAAATCTTTTTTTTGGCATGGGGGTTGCAAAATTTAAAAAGAAATGTGCTTAATTAATGTTTTAAATAAGTTGTGGCTAAAAGTTTTAGTTGGCATTCTTTAAAATAGGAATTTTAAGGAGGACCTTATGAACCAAAATTATCACAATTTGTGATAAATGTTTTAACTTTTCATTCCAAACATATGATTATTCTAAAAATTGGAAACAACCAGAGGGAGGTAAATCAGATCTATCTTTGTAAGGACTCTTTCTGAAAAAGCACTAGTTCATTCAGTAAATTCAGTCTAAAATGAAATTATTTTTAGCAATGTTGGCCTGTAAAGCATAAAGTTGAATGAATCTGTGAACTGACTGAACTAAATTTTTTAATGAAATCAATACCCCATATACATTTTTCAACTGAATACATAAAAATAAATAAAGTGTAATTTAAATGAAATACACACAATGAAATAAAATGTAAAGTTCTTTCCAAACGTCATTAATTTAAAATAATTTTAGCTTAGAACATTTTCAGGTATCTCAAAAAAATTGGTTTATATAATGCCATATTTGGGGATGATTGATAGTTTATATTTCCTTATGTTATTTTATGAAAACTGTCTATAACTCTTCTTTCAAAGGGCACTAAATGAAGAAAGGAGTCGACAAGGTGGTGTACAACTATTATTCTCCAAATGCGAACACCCGCAATCAACTCATATTCTTTTATTTTTTTTTGAGATGGAGTCTGGCTCTGTTGCCCAGGCTGGAGTGCAGAACCAAGCACATTATAAGTACTCAGTAACCTAAGTGAATGAAAGAATGAACAAAAGACAGAAAGAAGATGAAAATTCCTCCTCTCTCACTGAAACTTTCTAAAATAGTTTAAAAGGAAGAGGCATACATCCTAAAGTTGCCAAATTTAGCTAAAAAAATACAGGATGCCCGGTTTAATTTGAATTTCAGATAATCAACAAATAATTATTTAGTGTACGTCCTAAATGCTGCAAGAATTATATATAAATTATTCATATACATATTTAAAATTCAAATCTAACTGGGTATTCTGTATTTTATCTGGTAACCCCAACACCACCAAATCTACATAAAATATTGCAAAACTTCCAGGAAGTTGTTAAAATGTGGAGTGTAGACCTCGTGCTGTGAAAACTACATAAGGAGCTGGTGCAATCCAAGTAATAATGTAAAACAAATAGAATAAAGTATACACAAAGAAAACTTCCATTTTTACATAAGCAAGTGGATGACTAAGAAAACCAAGGGCTAAGGGGAATGGTATGTGGCCAAGGGAAAAGCTTGGAAGCAATGTCAAGAAACCTGTGTCCCAATCTCAGCTCTGTTGAGAAATTTTAGGCAAAGATGACAGAATTATCTTCTTTGATCTTCGCTTTCTATAGAGTAAAATAACTGAAGATTCTCCATATATCGACATGCTCTATGAATTTGTAGTTTTTTTAAGCTCTTCATCATTAATCTATAAAGCATACGTTTCTAGAAGAGACATGTTTAATTGGTATTGTGATGGCAATAAGCATAGTTATGTGACTAAACAAGAAAAATAATGTCACTGAATGTATGGTTAAGTGTATTTTTATTTTGGATGAATTTAAAAAAAGATATTGACTTTATAACAATTAGAATTTCATTATAGTTAATATAATAGTTAATATGCTATATAACATAGTGAATCCTGTTGGGATTACCGGTATATAATCAGACATACCTCATATCCTAGAGTTTGATGCCATAAACATAACACAAAATATAATGAGTTTGCACTAATCTTGTTTAAACAACAGGGGTCATTTTTGCCTCTGCAATACCTTTTAAGGGATCAAGCAACAAATAGAAACAACAATACCAAAACAACAACAAAATCCAAAGCTATATCCTAAATTTCACAAGTATGTTCTAGGTATGATGCTTAAACAAAAGGCAGTAGAAAAATTTTTTGGAAATATCCCATTTAAGTTTTTACTGCATCTAATCAAAATGTCCTTAGACATAAATGATTGAGGAATGACATTTGGACATTAAGGAAAAGATGATGGTGTGGTGAAATATAAAAATTTAAAATGACAGAATTATCACCGAAAAATTATTGTGTATTGATTGGTCACCAAAGCAAATTTAACTTTATAACAGGCATGGAACTGAAAACCAAAGGGAATTATTCTTGAGGATCTGGCTAAGTGACAAAACTGAAAGTGACAAGGTTCTTGCTGGGCAGTTTTAAGAAAGTTACCTAACCTTTCTGAGAACTGGAGAGATAGTTCCGATAGCCTAGTGAACACTACAGGCTGGCTTACTCAAGCCCTGTGTTGCACTAGGGAGTCAGGCTAAGAATGTGTTCGCCAGATTCCCTTGCAGCTCCAGTTCTCCCGAGACCTGGCCTCTGCCAAAGAGAAATAGTCACATAAAATCTGAAAAAGAAAATGAGACAGAAGCTACATTTCCACTATTTCTGCTGCCAAGCACAGTTGCCAACACATTTGTGGGGATGATTCTGAAGTGGTTTTTGAACCATTCCTGAAAGCTCAGCCTAAAGCTTGCTCCCTGAAGGTTTGGAACGATTTTATAAGCACCTAATTCCCTTCTTTAAATCCCTGAAAGTTTGGAACGATTTTATAAGCACCTAATTCCCTTCTTTAAATCCCTTTCAGAAAACAGGAAATAGTTTCCAAATTTCTGCAACTGAACTGTGACCAGTACAGAGAAGATCTAACATCTCCCTCAATATTTTTTTTTATTTTTTATTTTTTTGAGACAGAGCTTCACTTTGTTGCCCAGGCTGGAGTGCAGTGGTGCAATATTGGCTCACTGCAATGTCTGCCTCCCATGTTCAAGCGATTATTGTGCTTCAGCCTCCTGGGTAGCTGGGATTACTTAGTAGAGACGGGGTTTCACCATGTTGTCCAGGCTGGTCTCGAACTCCTGAGCTTGGGTAATCCACCAGTCTCGGCCTCCCAAAGTGCTAGGATTACAGGAGTGAGCCACCGCTCCCCGGCCGTCCTCCTCAATATTATTAATGAAAATTTTCTATACTGACATGTCTAGGCCATTTCCTATCCAATGTAAATTTTTCTTTAAAAAAAAATCCAGGCCAGGTACGGTGACTCACACCTGCAGTCCCAGCACTTTGGGAGGCTAAGGTAGGAGGATCACTTGAGCCCAGGAGTCTGAGACCAGCTTGGGCAACACGGCAAAAACCTGTCTCTACAAAAACTACAAAAATTAGCTGGGTATGGTGGTGTGCACCTGTAGTCCCAGCTACTCAGGAAGCTGAGGCAGGAGGATTGCTGCAGCCCAGGAATTAAGGATGCGGTGAGCCATGATTGTGCCACTGCACTGCAGCCTAGGTGACTGGGTGAGACCCTGTCTCAAAAATACAAACAAACAAACAACAACAACAAAAAAACCCTAGTCATTTGAAGCCCTTCACACATTAAATGCAGGTTGTAATAACTGATAATAAATGAGTAAGTGTTAATAATAATTAAAATGCTTCTCTCCAGAGAAGGAATAAAGATCTCCTGCATTAGCTCCCACTAATTATATTTGTACACTTACCTGCTACAGCTGCATCCAGTTCATCATCATCAAAGGAGTCCTGTGTGGCAAAGTCACTCAAAGGAGACAGTGGATAAGATGTATTGAGATTCAAGCCCAGCATGAAGTTGTGTACCTTCCCAGCACGTCCTTCTCTGGTATTGAATAAAGCTGAATCACTCACCAAGGCCATTATCATACGATGAATCCAACTTGCTTGATTATCACTTTGATAGTCACTTCCAGCATCTTCATTTTCAGTGCCTAGGGAAAAATAAAAGGTCACCATACAGACTCCAAAATGCATGTTTAAAAAGGGATCTTTGGGCCGGGCACGGTGGCTCACGCCTGTAATCCTAGCACTTTGGGAGGCCGAGGCGGGCGGATCATGAGGTCAAGAGATCGAGACCATCCTGGCCAACAAGGTGAAACCCCGTCTCTACTAAAAATACAAAAAAAAAAAAAAAAAAAAAAAAAATTAGCTGGGCATGGTGGCGTGCACCTCTAGGCCCAGCTACTCGGGAGGCTGAGGCAGGAGAATCGCTTGAACCTGGGAGGCGGAAGTTGCAGTGAGCCGATATCGCATCACTGCACTCCAGCCTGACGACAGAGCAAGACTCTGTCTTAAAAAAAAAAAAAAAAAAAAAGGGATCTTTGGATAATTGAATGTTAAAATTAACAATGAAGCTCTATATTTGGTTTAACATGTTTATTTGCCTAAATTAATATTGCAGTTAATCATTTTTGTTCTTAATTTGTTCTTAGTTCTCCTTTTACCTACAGTGCGTGTAAGGGGTATATTCTTGACAGTGCCACTTGATCTATGCTCAGATTTCCAGGTAAATTTATTTCATTTTCCCCCTTCCCTTCTTTCCTGAATTGATTTCTTCCTTTTCTCTGGCTTCAAGTGCACGCACTTGCATGCACACATAGAACTTACACACAGAAAATCCAGTGGTTAATTCTATCCTCTACATTTCTTAAGTTACCTTAAGAAATCTTACCCTGTTTAACAAACATTCAGGATTTCTGCAAAATGAGGAGAGAGAGCTAAAGGATTCAACATATATTTGCTACTAAATAAACACCCTTATGACCTATTGATCTTACGACCTGTCATTTCATCCTTGCTTATAAAGTTTGGGGATTTAAAAGCCTTTAATTTAAACAAATGCCTAAACATTTTAAAATTCAGCAATCACCCCAAAGAAGCAGTTTTAAATGACTTTTTCCTTACCACCTATGCATACACCATTACTCCTGGGAAACTATATTGTATGGTCATTTATAGCCCTGGCTCCAGAATCAGAATCCTTGGGTCTTAACCCTCTCTCCACTATTTTCTAGTTACTTTCCCCTTCTCTTCCTCCATTTCCTCACTGATAAACCTCCTAAAGTTGTGAGAATTAACTGTGTTTGTGCATCTATGTAATGTTCTTAGAAAAATGCCTGGCTCATATTAAATTCTTAATAAACACTAGCTAGCAGCAGAAACAGTTGTAGCAGCAGCAGCAGAAGCATCATAATCATCAATCTTATTTATTCATAATCAAAATCAAAGAATAATTTATGGTAATGTATAACTTCACCTGCCTAAACCCCGTTTTTTTCTGATTTCTAGGAACCCTGTATATAAATATTCACACATTTATAAAACTGTGTGTGTATGTGTGCGTGATTGTGTGTGTGTGTGTGTGTTGAAATAAAGAGAAAAAAAGAGATTCTATAGTCAGCTTCATAATTTCCAATAAATGTAAACTAAACATACATAAAACCATAATAAATATATATTTTTATTATACTTAAAATTATAGGGTACATGTGCACAATGTGCAGGTTTGATACATAGGTATACATGTGTCATGTTGGTTTGCTGCACCCATCAACTCATCATTTATATTAGGTATTTCTCCTAATGCTATCCCTCCCCCAGCCCCCCACACCCTGACAGGCCCCGGTGTGTGATGTTCCCCACCCGGTGTCCAAGTGTTCTATTGTTTAATTCCCACCTATGAGTGAGAATATGTGGTGTTTGGTTTTCTGTCTTTGTGATAGTTTGCTGAGAATGGTGGTTTCCAGCTTCATGCATGTTCCTGCAAAGGACATGAACCCATCCTTTTTTATGGCTATATAGTATTCCATGGTATATATTTGCCACATTTTCTTAATCCAGTCTACCACAATGGACATTTGGGTTGGTTCCAAGTCTTTGCTATTATGAATAGCACCACCATAAACATACATGTGCATGTGTCTTTATAGTAGCATGATTTATAATCCTTATCTTCACAGGTATTTGTTTAACTGAGCTGAGTAAATGAAGAGATCTTTCATTCAGTAACCAGTCCAGATGACTATATAGTCACCAAAAACAAATACACTACTTTCTACTCTTACACTTTTCTAATGCCAAACAGGACAAAATATGTCTTTTACTAAAACAATTCAGGCTTTAAAGTGAACAATTTCTATCTCTAGTTACACAGCATATAAATAGGATATGCAATTATTTCCAAAGATTTTGGGGCTGTCGCTTCTTACTTTTCTTCTTCTTATTCAATAAGCCCTCACTTCCATACCAGGATACCTTTGATAATGGCATCACTTGTGGGACAAACCCAACAGTCAACATATAAATGATACTTATTGCTTATTAATCATAACAGTAATAGTACATTTCTATTTGCATCACCCTTTACAACTTAGAGCCCTTTTGTATGCATTTGCTAAATTAATGATTGCAACAATTCTGTGAGAGAAGGTAAATGGTTCCAGGATAGGTCTGAAGAAACTAAAGCTGAAAATGCCTAAAACTTTGCTCAAAATCATATGACTAAACATGAAAGAGCCTCAAGAGAATAAAAGGATAACCCACAGATTGAAAGAAATTATTTGCAACAGACATATTTGATTTAAAACATGTAATATAAAACATACAAATAACACTTTAAATTCAATAATAAGAAAATAATCCCAATCCAAAAATGGGCCAAAGGCCTGAACTGATACCTCATCAAAACGATATACAGATAGCAGATAAGCATATGAGAAGATGCTTCAAGTTAAATGGCATTTGAGAAATGCAAATTAAAACAATAAAAAGATACTACTACATACCTATTAGAATGACCAATATCCAAAGCATAGATAATACCAAATGTTTAAAAGATGTGGAGCAACAAGAACTCTCATTCATGGCTGGTAGTGGAATGCAAAATGGTACAGTCACTTTGGAAGACCATTTGGCAGTTTCTTACAAAACTAAATATACTCTTACCATATGATCCAGCAATTGTGCTCCATGGTATTTACCCAAATAAATTGAAAAATCTGTGTCTACACCAAAACCTGAACATAGATTTTTCTAGCAGTTTTATTCATAATGTCCAAAACTTGGAAGCAAACTTCAAGTTTTCCAAGTTCACCTTCTTCAGCAGGTGAATGAATAACTAAACTGTGGCACAACCAGACAACGGAATATTATTCAGTGCTAAAAAAATAAGCTATGAAGCCAAAAAAAAAAACATAGAGGAACTTTAAATGCACACTACTAAGTGAAAGATCTGAAAAGGCTACATTATTGTATGATTCTGACTATATGACATTCTGGAAAAGGCAAAACTATGGAGACAGTAAAATGATTAGTGCTTGTTAGGGGTTGGGGGAGCAGGGGACAGGGGCAGGAGACAGGATATTTAGAGCAGTGAAACTAGTGTGTGTGACATGTATAATGATGAATATATTTCATTACATATTTGTCAAAACCCATAGAATATACACCAACAGTGAGTCCTACTGTAAACTATGGACTTTGACTGATAATAATGTCAATTTAAGTTCATCAGTTGTAACAAATGTACCACTCTGGGGTGGAATGTTTATAGTGGGAGAGGCAGGGGTGGTGGAAGGTGGACGGGGACATATGGGAACTCTGTACTTTGTGCTCAGTTTTGCTTTGAGCCTAAAACTGCTCTAAAAACTCTATGTAAAAGAGAAAAAAATAAATACTAAGAGCCGAAAAGAAAACCTTAACCACATACTAAATATCATGCTGTAAGCAAGGCTGATCCTAAAACCAAAGCAGCCATATTCAACAGTCCTTGAACTTCTCAGCCTTAAGACTCAGCTAGTACTGTAGGGGTTATCAAATGTACTGACCATCTATAGAAATACTTAATAATGGAGAAACTATTATTCTGTCTCCTCGGTAGTCCCTAAATCAATACACAAATAATTCTAAAGATGCTAGGCATGTGATAGCTATCCCCTTTACAATAGCTAGCTTCCTTCATTAAAAGGAAATTCAAAACAAAAAGGACTTAAACAACTAAAATATATATAAATTTTAAATTTTAAAAATGAAGGAGCCAGGATGAAGACTTGCTTGCTTCCAGGACAGGGTTCTTTTGGGGTTCCTGCGTAATGATCAGGGTTGCTGGTCATTATTTGATTAGGCAGATCATGGGCTACATAACGTAGCAGGATAGGGGGGCAAATCAGGGCTGAACCCAACTTGCACTCATCTAGCCAAACCTCGTGCCCAGATGAAAGCGTTGGCTGCCCAGCGAAGGAATCCTCTTTTTTAATGTTCGCAAGACAACATACACTAGCCAAGCCATGGCCCTGTGCAGCTACATTCTCCAGAGAAGGCAGTTTTTCTTTAATTTACACAAACACATCTTCTGAGGAAGTAATAGCCCAGCTATGAAAAAAGAATTTTAATTTTAGTAATAATTAAGCAAGGATAAAACAGGCTCTTCCATGCCTAGTGGAATTAATTAAGTTTTGGACCAGAAAGCATTTAATATCTTCTAAAATCTAGATGATCATATTCAAACTGCAATAGGACAGATATATCCAGTTCTTATAAAGCCTTCCCTTTGTTTTGTTTTTTATTGTTGTTGTTTTTGTTTTTGTTTGTTGGCTTTTTTTTTAACTATTGGGAACATTTTTATAAATGGCTGTCTCAAAACACTGTCAAAATAATCTATTTTACCACAAAACATTTACAACAAATATGACTTTCATATTTGTTGCAAATCTGATCCTCACCTTATCTCTGCCCCAAGTCCATCACTGACTATCATAATCCACACCAAACTGAAAACTACCTTGTCAAAATGTAAAAGGGCTCATTTATACTATGAAATAATATACGTATCAAGTTCTTGATACTTTTACCCCACTTCATCACTAATCCCTTCTCAAGAGGGAGGGTGTAGCCAGTGGGATAAGGGTCAGGAATGGAGTGAGAATATAATTTTTCATGTTACTTAATAACAAAATTCTGAAAGACAAAATGTTAATTTTTAAAGCCATCTAAAAAGGTTCCCAAATCACAGTAACCATGCTGAGAAGCCTAGTGCTCTAATCAGACTTAAAATAGAATTCGGCATTTCTACCATCTTGGATCTGTTCATTTGTTCAACTTATAGTATTTTTGAGGTATTAAAACAAAATAAATTAGGGATTTATATGTGCTGCCTATTTTATTAGACATGCAACATGCAATCCTCTCTCTCAATAGAAAGCTACAATTTTATCACTTCCGTGTCTGAAGTGAAGATTACCATCAGCATCTTGAGTGAGAAAATCAGACAGAGTGTTCATATCCTTTCCTCATGGATCTGAGCCAGAAAAGTTTCCGGCTCACTCACCTTTGGGTTCGTGTGATTCATCATCACTGTCCGAGCTATCATTACTCACAATATGCTTTGTGGTAATATTTTCTGTGAAAAGAAAACAAAAAAATTGAAGCATTTCAGGTGTCAAAATTAACAATTAAATTTAATATAAAAAAGTAATCTGAGCAAAACCACATAGTGAGATCTGCTAGCTCTACTAGTATAAATTTAAATCCATTTAATAATTCTAGATTTATTAGATTTAATCATGTTCTCAGATTTCTCACTGGAAACAAAATTTCCTGGGACATGAAAAATTAGTTTATATTTATTAATTCATGACTTAAAGAGGATAATTTTATGTTTATCATAATTCTGACAAAAATAACAACTTGATTATAGGAAGCTCCTTGTTATACCAAAAAATATGCCTTTTTCCTTATTAGATATTTTTAAGTGGTGTTTATGAAGATAAAGGATAAAACCAAAATCTACAGGTGAGCTACCAAACAGTTTTCTTAAAATGAATGAAAGATACTAACATAAATTATCTTTTGACTTTCAATAATATTGAAAATTGTCAGTTGAAATTCACCTTTTGGTGTCAAGAATTTGTGCTTCCTGCAGAACATATTAAGAGAGCAGTTATAAAAACTAAAATAACAACCAGAAATCCTTAAAACAAAGACAGCAGTAAATTCTAGCATAATAACTAGTTATCTTTCTTCTTTATGTTTTTTAAATGGTTACCCAGGCTGGCCTGCAGTGGCATGATCTCTGCTCATTTCAACCTCTGCCTCTGGGCTCAAGCAACCGTTCCACCTTAGCCTCCTGAGTAGCTGGGATTATAGGCATGGACCATCATGCTTGGCTAATTTTTTTAATTTTTTTTTTTTTTTTTTTGGTAGAAATGAAGTCTCACTCTATTGCCTAGGCTGGTCTCAAACTCCTGGACTCAAGTGATCATCCTTCCTTGGCCTCCCAAAGAACTGGGATTACTGGTGTGAGCCACAGTGCCCAGACCAGTTGTCTTTTTTCAAGTAAAATGTGCATGAATGAGCAAGAGTTAGTAATGGAAGGGTTAATAAATGCTTAAGGCAATGGATTGACATTTATTTTTTAAGTTTTCACTGGCATGATTATACATAAAAAATCTGATTAAATATTCACAAGCTAATATTATTAGTTTCATTTCGTGGCTATCATCAATAGTAATTTTGTTACACAGAGGTGTGGGAGATGTTAAGAAATGATCTATCCCAGGTGCCATATACATTAGGTGTGTTTCTAGTCCTACATTTATTTTCTTTTCCTTCCTTAAGTATTTTCTTTCTTTCTATTGCCTTTCTTTCTTTTTCTTTTTTTTCTTTCTTTCTTTCTTTTCTTTTTCTCTTTCTTTCTTTTCTTTTTCTTTCTTTCTTTCTTTCTTTCTTCTTTCCTTCCTTCCTTCCTTCTTTCTCTTTCTTTTTCCTTCTTTTTCTTCTTTCTTTCTTCTTTCTTTCTTTCCTTTCTTTCTTTCTGTCACATATGATAGTTTAAGAAAATAGTTCACCAAAATACTGTCTTATTTGTAAGGAAGACTTCATGATATGAATAGCTAACTATTCTGAATTTACATATTTTCCATCCTAGTATAATGTACAACTCTATCTCTCAAAAGTGTAAATTTTTCACATTCATTCAAAACTCCTTAGAGAGTAAGTAATTTCATTCAGAGTTACCTGATTGTAGCCCAATTTACCTTAAAGTCTTTCTTCAGAAGGAAGAAAACAAAAAAGTAAAAATCATCTCTGAACACTCCTTTAGGAGATAGACTTCAGTCAGCCAAAGGATAGAGTAGTCACCAGGAGTCCTCAGAGTCCTCTTGGTCACCTCTCTGGTTTCATTTCTGGAAATCCTTACTTAATCTGAGGTAACATGCTTCCTGCTGACTGGCGGATCACACATACACGATATTCCCCCTCAGTCTGACACACAGTCCGAGTCAATAAGCTGCCAGACTGCCGGCCTCTAAAGAAACTTCTCAACAAAGAACCTTCTCAAAACTACCTAGTATAAACCTCCTCCTTTTCCTTGGCTTTTAGCCACTGTCTCACCCACATTCAGATCTGTTATTTCAGTCCTATTCTCTTCCTGCCTTAAGAAGAAAAAACAACAAACCCTAGGTTATCTGGATTATTGAACAGAGGGGCACAGGAAGCAAGCCTCAATATGTGATCTTCTCTTTCTTCTTCTTCTTTTTTTTTTTCTAAAATCTTCACATAACTTAGAGAAAGGGTTTGTTATTTCCACAAAGAGTTGGGAACAGGACATTCATCTGGGATGTAATGTTCATTAAAAGAAATCAAGTGAGATCATTTTATCATTATACACATTGCCTTGCAGTTACTCTTAGGAGAATGTGCCCCGTGGTAAATGTCACAGCAGGTTCATGGGTGCCACCTACCTCGTTTGCTCATTAACTGGGTGATGATCAGAGGACAGAAAATAAACAAACACAAGGTGCCTTATTTGTGTGTTTGTTTTTATTTTTATTTTAAAATCTTTGGCTCCAATGAAATTATAAGATAACTTTTCCATTATTCATTAAGAACTAACAAAAATACAAATGACACTCTTGAAAATATTATGAACTACAGGAGTTTACCACACTAAATACAAATATTAAATAAATTATCAAATAACTAAAATCAATTGTAGGAGCAGTGGAAATACTGCTTATAAGCCAACTTAATGTTCCAATTAATGTTACAATTGTATTCTCTTTTGCATGTAAACTTAATTAAATCAACTGACATTGCCTGGGATAACCAAGGACAGCTTGTTTAAAATTCCTGTAGGAAGCTTTTTGTATGCAAGCATTCTTCAAATAAATTAATTATTTAAAAAGTCATCAATGTTATTCTGTCGACTTCTTTGTTCTCAGATAGATCTGTGCTACTTCCCAGATAGAGAAGAGATAGTAGGTAGTTGTGTTGATAGTCCATCAGGCACTTCTCCCAGGTCCCTGCTGTTATGGCTCCAAATTCAGATTTAGCATGCCACCATTTCTTTATGCTATCAGTCAAAACAGTCAACACAAAAATTAATGTTGATTAAAATACAGGTGGCAAGGCTTTTGGAAGAAACTGAATATAAATTTTTTGTTTGCTTTAAGTCAAATTTATTAATTTAAGAAAACATGTTTCTATGGTATTCCTATAATGAATGAAAACCACTGGTCCCCAATTGAGATTGTCTACTTTCTCAGGTTTTGTAAATATTCATAATTTATTATAGGCCAATAGGTTAGATTTAATGAAAATCATTAGTTTAAGTGTACTAGAGGTGATTTGATTTTTTTCCTTCTTTTGGGTATAGATTAATATAAGATGCTAACAGAATTCTGGTGAGTTAATATTTAAGGGTTAAATAAACTGACAAGCATAAGCTTCAGTGTTACATTGTATTTAGCTGTTGGTGAATCTAATCTTTAAAAAGCTATTCTTATTTGATAAAAAGAGGACTTTCTAATACAAATAGTATGTTTAGCAGTATAATGCGAAAAAGGAATAGAGATGTGTTCTATTAAAAATTACTCTTAGAAATCAATGATTTTTATGAGTTTTATAACCTCAGTGTCAAAATAATACTTAAGAAGTAACATTATTTTTAGGAAATATTTAGATTGATTCAACCAAATTATTAATAAATTTAGAATAGTTGAAATATTTACAAAGATTTAATATTCTCTCTATATATGTCAATAAACTTTATCAATGTAGCAAGATTTGTATCAATGTAAGCATATCTTTAGGATACCTAATTCTTCCTCCATTGTGGAGCCTCTGCTTTGTGAACCAGAAACGCCCAAAACTCTGTTGAACAATATGGAAAAGGCACTGCCCCAGACACCTAAAATAAAACAGAAACAGAAAATAACTTAAAATATCCCAGGTTTCAAAATAGTCAAGCAAGTCAATGATATATTTTTATTTTGATCACTTACCCATTAAGAAATGCAAGGGGTTTTCTTCATACTTCTTAACGACTGTTCCCATAAAAAATTTGCTTCCAAATAAGTCAGGAGCCATAAAAGTACCATATTTAGCCATGCCAATTTCGTATGGACTAAATTCAACCCAATCTGAAAGTATTTTAAAAACAAGGCAATCCCATTAATAGGAAAATGCTATGGCATGGTGTGCACAATTAATGATCACTCTAATAATGTTATGCTTATTCTCATTCACTTATTTAAAATATCGAAATGAAAACATTAGCCAAATGTCCATTATGTATATGACATTGTGTAGAAGTTGGGGGAAAAACGCTTAGAGGTGAATAAGACAAGACGATACAAAAAGATCCCTTCTAATTTGCAGAAATTAGATGCACTTTTCTATTTAAAAACTCAGATGTCTTTCTGAAGTCAGTTTTCATTCTATAGAATAGGAAACTGAAAACTGCTAACTAGATATAAATTTCATGGAGCATACAGAATAAATTAAACTCTTCTAAGCAATTCAAACAGTTTATTAAAATGAAATAAAATGTTTTCTAACATTTATCTTTTCTTCACCTTCACTTCAATTTTGCTCACTAACTGTCTATTCTAACTCCACAAGATTGCAATACAAAGTTTTTAGGTTGAATGCCTTAGAAAAACATGGTAATAGTGCTAGAGATGTATACTGTCTAAGAGCAGGGGCTCTGGAGCTGGACTGTCTGGGATCAAATCCTATTTTGCTGCTTATGAGCTGTGCTTACTGACTTGGGTATTATTCTCTCTGTCTTAGGTCCCTAATCTATAAAATGTGAATAAAATCACATATCACAAGTCGATAGTGTGTAGGATTGTTTTGAAGATCCACTGAGTTAAGAAATGTAAGGAGCTTAGAAGAGGACATAGCACATTTTAATTGCTCAATAAATAGTAGCCACTTTATGTTTCATGTATTCCCATGGCTATGACTATGTCTAATTATCATCTGCATCTTGATGTCTTCAGCAAGAACTCCTGGTTTCTGATTCCCATTTTCTACATTTGCAACTCCTTCATTCTTCTTCTTTTTGGTAAATGGTACTATATTATTCATGCCACTACTCACTTCAGGATTACCCTTGATGGTTCTCTTTCCCTTATAGCTTACACAGGAAAAATCAAGTGCTGTAGGCTCTATCAGGAGGTATGTTTAGAACCTGGTCACTTATCCATTTGTCCACTGTGATCGTACTGATACAAATTGCTGTATTCTCTCTCCTGGACCTCCACAATAACCTCCTAAAATGCTTCTACTCTGTTCACTTATTATCTTTTTGATATCCCATAGCCAGAATAAATCTTTAAAAATATAAATCACAGCACACCAGTGTCATCTGAAAGCTTCCCATTACACTGAAAATAAAAACAGGGCCGACAAGTTTCCGTCCTGGCCTAGATCCCACTCCCTGTGTGATGTGACCACATCCCTCCTAACAACGTTCTATCACATTTTGTCTTACGTATCCCACATCACTTCAGCCACATGGCACAGATCTTCTTGCTGTTCCTCAAAGAAGTCAAGTTCATTCCCACTTCAGCACCTTACACTTGCTATTCCCTTCTGCAGTTATAATGCTTGCTCCTACTTAATCTTTATTTTAGGGTCTTTGCTGATGGTCCATTTTAAAATCCCGACATCATCCACCCCTGCCCAACTCATAATTCTCTATCCCACTTCATTTTTTTTTCTAGCTTTTCTCTTTCTGAAATTATAATATGTCTGTAATATCTTATCCAACAATACAAAATCCAAACAATTCAAAAATTCATAAGCTTCTTTGTTACTCATTTGTTTGTAAAATCTAATCTGAATTCATTTAGTGAGAAATCAGGCTTGAATGTTAGTGGGGGCTCTTATAATTCATTTATCCCACTCAATGTGGATATTTATATATCCTATTGGAGAAATATCACTGATTATAAGAACCCACTGGGGTATTAGGTAATACACAATATGAGTATCTTTATATCTCCAAAATCCAAACATTTTGAATTCTAAAACACATGTCACCAAAGGTTTGGAAAAGGAATTGTGGATCTATATTTATTGTTTGTTCAATGGTAGGTCACAACACCTTCCTTTCATGAAGGAAGTGATGAAATCACAATTTTGATAACATTGTAATTCATTATATGTCAAAGCCAAATGGTACATATATTCTTCATCAGAAAGTGGTGTGATTTACAATGATTTACATGGAATTTGTGAGACATAACTAGCAATGTATCAGAGGCTGTTAGGAAAATTCCTGTATTCATACAAGTAATTTCCTATCTCTCAATTTCACAACCCTATCATGGGAACTGAGGCATAACAACTTCCTGGTTCCTGCTTTTCTAGCGATCTCTTCTTGATTAGCGCCGTGGCCTGGGCACACAGTAACTATAGGCATTCTCAAAAGCTAAACTGAGCTCTGCACCCCTCACTGAAGAACTCACGGTGTTAGTTTTCAACTAATTCTCTCCTGCTGGTGACTCTACCTTTTGACTCCAACCTCTCTCTTGCACCTCCATGTACTTTCAACTTCCTTTGGGGCCCTTACACTCAGATATTCTGTCATCTCCTCCCACTATACTTACCTAGATAAGAACTCATCACCCTTCTTCCCGGGCCAGCTTACCTATTTCAGTAAACCATGCTATCACTCTATCAAATCCATCATTGCATCACACCGATAACTTTTAGGCCTCTCATATCCATTTATTCTTTTCTTATCAGTATGTCCCTAGTTCCGGGGCCTTATCACAAAAGCACAGTGATATCTCTGCTTCCAGTTTCATTCTTTCCATTCTGTTTTTATTGGTCACCAAAGTGCCTTTTTCAAAAACACTACATAAATAATTTTATTGTCCTGCACAAAAGCATTAACTATTTCCATTATCATCAAAATCAAATAAAAATATTTCTGTCTGGAATTAAAATCATTCCATAACTTGGGACTAATGGTGCCTCCAAATACAACACCTTTTCTTCACCAATGTGTGCATAAGTCCTAGACTAGTTGTTTTTTTTTTATGGTGATGCCCAAAACATAACTCTGGCTTCCCTTAGAGCATTTTCTCATATTGTTTCCACACAAAGGTATCTTTTTACCTGTACTTGATAGATCCTTCTACATTCGACTTAAATCCAAGTTTCATCACCCTTTCTTACGACTATACTAAAACTCTATGATATCTCACCCTTATGTCAGGTCTACACACTTATGTCAGGTCTAGGTATATTATAGGAATTTTTCCATGCTTTATTTTTGTCTCTTTCAATAGGATTATAACTTTCTTGAGGAAAAGTACTATATTTGTACTTCTAAAGTGTCTGTCAAAAAATTTAGCATGATGCTAAGTTCATAACCATAAGTTGTAATCCATAAATGCAGTTTATTCACCAGTGGAAATTTTTAAATGAATGTTTTAAGCCCTTTCAGCAATGTGATGTAGTGGAGGAGTCAGGAATTTCTAACAGTTTAAACACCAATGTTTATTTGTTGAAAATTTCCAAGAAATTTCTAAATGAAAGGTGTGTTTAAAATTATTCCAAGAGGAAGGGAAAATGTTATCCGGTATTGTTGAAGTAAAATTGTTAATAAAGCTTCTGTAAGCTAATTTGATTATTTGACTTTTAAAAATATAATTCAGAGACTGTCTCAACTTTTTCTTCTACACAGCCACTTTCAATCTAAGCATATATTAGAAGAACAAATTACAGACGTGTCTCTATTCTTTTTTTCTCAGTAATTCAAGTAAAGCTACTTGAACACTCAAGATATGTACCTTAAGATGTCTTATCTGGGTACAAGATTCATATAATTAATGTTTAATGATTTTGTCTAAATCTGTTGGAAGACACAGCTCAAACCGCCTTATGACAGAAGCTTAACAATGAAGGTTAATGACGCACCACTCATCTCAGTAGCAGTACTGCAGTGAAGCAGATGTCAAAAGAAGACACATCCAGGTCCAAAGACTACTAACTGAATATAAAACAGCATTTTTTCAGTCTAAAAGAACCCAAAATATCCACTCACCCAAATATTATTTATTCTTTAATTATTTTAGTTAGGTTTTCTTTGAAAATGGCTATTGACTAAAAATTCAGAATAAAATATAACCACTGTGAAAAGTCCAGAACAATCATGACAATAAAAACAAACTTTTATATTTATATGCCTCTTTATAGTTTTCAGTCTCATCTTATGCATATTTCATATTATTGCCTTAATAGCTCTGGAAGATAAATCTTAGGGTTAATATATTTTTTTAAATAAGGAGGAAAATAAGAATCAGAGATTACATGACTAGCCTGAGGTATTCAGCTTAGAAGTATTGTAAGACAAGGCTTTTAAATTAGAATGTAGTGCTCTTTTGACCATATAATTCTTTCTGGGTGAAGGATGATTTATTTGGCCATGCAAAAATCCGACTAGCATGCAAGTGTTATAGATCAAACAATTCCAAAAATTTCAAAGCTCCACAAGATAATAGCTATGGGTGGGGGGAAGCAATTTCATTATGGCGCTTACTTTTCTATGTAATAAAGTCTCAACTCTCTACTATGAACCCCATTATAGCCCAAGATGTGTGGTTCCTTGTTGCCATTGAGCATACCTGATTTATCCCTGACCCTACTACATGCCCCCTTCCACAATCCAATAATTAAATGTGCCTTTCATATTCAAATCCTATTAATCTTTAAGATCTAGACCTCTGACTTTTCTTATACAGCTTTCACAGAACATTCTAAATTGTTAAAATGTACTGGAAACTTATTATTAGGGCCTGCCATTGTTTACATACTTTGTCTCATTTTTTGGCAACACATTGTGAGAAGTCTCATCTTCACTTAACAGATGAGAAAACTGGGTCTAACATAGATTATATAACTTGGTCAAAATGACAGTGTATAGTAACAGTTCTGTACTCTCTTGTGCCTTAACTTCTTTAATAATTATTGTAAATTTTCCAAACAGACCATAAGGTCTTATAGGGTAGGGACAATATATTGTGGTGAGGAAAGAGGAATTCATCCTTAGCGCCCGGCAGACTGCTGCAATCTATATAGACGGTAATCACTATGTACACATCAGAAGTTAGTATGGTAAAATAAAAAGAACAAAGGATTTTTGAAACCAATTTCAGCACTGCTAATTACGTTCTAAGCAGCAATGTGCAAATTATTTAATCTTTATGAGGTTTTCGTTTTTCTTCTGTTGAACAGAGCTAAAAATACCTACTCCCCGGTTGTCGGAAACATGGAATAAAATAGCAAATGTGATAAGTGCGTTCTGAACCATAAGCATGACAAACATTTTGGCCAATATTTTAATAAACATTTGAATGAATGGATCCCATGTGTGCTAATTTTTGTAAACTATTCAAAATTTTTGTCTGAGAGGCAGTTGAGAGAAAAGTGAAAATTACAAAAGGATTCTGGATATATATGTGCCAATTACACACCACTCATGATGGTTTTTTAAGCTCATGGTGTGTCTGAAGTCACTGAGATAATTTTCCTAAAAATAGAATGAAGCCCACCAGCTACAGTCAGAAATGCCATTGTGCTGCAGACTAACACTGACAGAGGCCCCCCCAAAAGTATGCTGTTGTGCCCTTTTTTTTTTTTTTTTTTTTTTGAGACGGAGTCTCGCTCTATGGCCCCGGCTGGAGTGCAGTGGCATGATCTCGGCTCACTGGAAGCTCCTCTGTCTCCCGAGTTCATGCCATTCTCCCGCCCCAGCCTCCCGAGTAGTGTTGTGCACTTTTATAGTATCCAAGAAGCAAAGCTTGAGAAGAAACAAGTGTTCACTCCCGAGATTTTAACAAAATGAGGCATTGGTTCATCAACCACTACAAATATACACTAGAACTTTTTAGGTGCTGAATTATAAAAATTACAACAGCACTTTGAATGGCAAACATACAGTTGGCTCTATATACCCATGAGTTCAGCAAATTCTATCAACTGCAGATCAAAAATATTTTTTAAAAATTCCAGAAAATGTAACGTTGTTGACATGTACTGTTTGATCTGTACTAAACATGTACAGACTTTTGTTCCTTGTAATTATTCCCTAACAATATAACAACTATTTACCTAGCATTTACACTGTATTAGGCATTGTAAATAACCTAGAGATGATTTAAAGTATACATAAGAATGTGTGTAGGTTACCTGCAAACACTGTGCCATTTTGTATGTGGGGCTTGAGCAGCCACTGAATTTGGTATCCACAGGGGGGCCTGGAACCAATCCCCCATGAGTACCAAGGGAGGACTGTAGATCATATTACCCAATTAATGAAAAGATAACCAACAAGTAAAACAATTTGCACTACCTAAAAGCACTAGGCATATTATTTTGTCAAAAGTTACTGAGGAGTGGATAATTAATTGACTGTATTGATTGATTGTATCCATGATTTTTATTTTACTATAGTAAATGAAAATACATTAGTTACTAGTTTCATGGAATATTCTCTACAACCAGGAAATCATCTCACTTAATATTTTCTTATATTTTCAAAGTCTTATGTTACAGAAAATACATTAAAATAAACAACTGAAATTGCTTATGACCTTCCTCTAAGGAAAACCATAAAATTGCTTATGACCTTCCTCTAAGGAAAACCATGGGAAACTGCAGTTCAGAGGTTCCAGGAAGTGTTCTGAGAAAGGAAACAGCATACCTGCAAACATCAGCTCTGAAACGTCAGGTTTGACATGAAGACAGGTGAAAAGAGGTAAAGGGCATTGTGCAGTATTAACTTTTTCCTTCAAACTGCTCAGAGTAGTATTCATTCTCTGTCCACAGAAGAAAGAAAAAGATGACTTTAAATTTATAAACAGACACAGGAAGAATGCTATTCAAAATAGTACTTCCAATCAAAATCTTATAATTTTATAATAAAAATAAGTCTTATTACTTCTAGAAATTACTAGGTCCTGAATGAACAACAAAAAATAAGCTCTATGGAAGTAACTATCTTCATTTAAAAAATAATCATAACTCTAGATTATATGTCTACATCTGAACTGGAGAATGAATTAGCAACTGTGGAGCCTGGAAGAAACTTAGCCCCTGGACTCCCTGTCACAGGCGCTCCTCTGCTTTATCTTCAACGAAACATCAATGCAATCATGCATCAAGCGAGTCTGTTCTATGCGATCCTCTTCCTTTCTTGACTCTATTCAGGCAAACTTCATTCTTCCTCATCTAAAAATGTTACCATTCTTGGAGGGAATGGGCAGTTAAGGGTTAAAATGTGAATTTTTTTTTTTTCCAGAGAAAAGGAATACAAAAGCACTTCCTCACACATTCAAAATCTTTACATCATTGAAATGAATTAGTAAGCACTAGTTTGAAAGGTAGAAGAATTATAATCTCTGGTGGGGAGAATGGGCTCAGTACACATAGTTGGACAAATAAGTAGAGTCCACTGACTTTTATAAAATGTATTACATTTTCTTTTATTTAAAATATAATATTATAATATGTTCTGTCTACTTGTTATAAAAGCAATGTAGATTGAACTGTAACTTACATTATGAATTAGTGTTTCTCCTATTAACATCCCAAAGATATCAGTAAAGGTGACAGGTTGTCCAGAGCTTTTCTTCTTCCATAAAGACTCAACATATCTTTTAACTTTCTGTGGTGTGAGAAGTAAAAGGGGATTGTGGCTAACATTTTTCATTAGTTCTTCATTAATCTCCTCTGGCCCTTTCTCTGGAAAATCAGGGTGAGAATACAAGGTTGACATATACCTATACAGAAAACAAAACACAATCAGTAAAGATAAAGAGCATTACACAACAGTCTCCAAAGAAAGAAGGCACACTCTGTAAATAAAGCATGGTGGACATATTTGGTTAACTTCATTATCTGATTGCAGATATTAAAACATTTAAGAAAAGAATGTGTCAATCAGACAGGAGCTAGTCTACCATGAAGGTAAAGAAAAAAAGAGGTGTCAGAGGAAACACTGAACTTTCATCCACAGTCCAAGAGAGAAGTTGCCCTACTAGGACTAGTGTCCATTGTCTGGTGTGCCAGGAATGGAGTATCTCTATCAGAGTATTAGAGATTGATGACAGAGCACATCTGAGTCATGTAAATGAATTGACTTGTCTGGCTCCAAGACTAGTCAAGCAATCTGATCATCTAAATTTCCATGATGATTATCTACAGGTAGAAAATATGTTGTCCCAACTATTGTAAATTCCTAATTCCCTTGAAAAATCCTTTTTTCTCCTTAATTATCCATTGGCCAACTAGACAAAAATCTCAAATCTTGTCAACTGTAGGTCTCTAAATTTCTGAACATATGAATCTGAAGGCAAAATCCTAAAGAGAAATAAAGTCTTTAAAGTAAATGCTTTCTTACAAAGCCTCTTGTCTGCCAGCCATTTGGCCACTTCTGGTAAAACTGGAAATCACCATGAGCCTTGATATTTGATATCTAGATAATAAATATTTAGTTATGGTGCTCCTACCTGTGAACCAATACCTCTAGTATGGTAGATCTCATGCTGACTATTAATTACTCGTTTACTTATCTGTTTCCCTCAAGAAATTGTGTCCTCCTCCTTCAGGAAATAAACTTTGTTTATTCATCTTTTTTAGCCTCAGTGACTAGCTAATGTCTGGCATATGACAAGCACAGCTTAGGAAACTCACAGAACAAAATAAAAATAGAATATGTAAACATTCCATCACTTCATCCAACCAAGGAGAAAATAGCACATGTTTTAATCTCTTATTTCCTTGGGATTCAAATCAAAATGTCTACTATAATGGTTATCGTCCCTTCGAGGGGAGAAAACTAATTCTTCTTAGGCCCCTACTATATTCTGGGCACTGTGTTGGTTAATTGTTCATAAGCTGTTGTCTTGAAGACTCACGGTGGCTTTCAAATATTCTATTTTAATTATCAAGAAAAAGAGCATTGGGAAACTTAAATAACATGCTCATATTCCCCAGTTTATAACAGCGGAACTGGAATTCAAAATTTATCCTCTCCCCAGTAGGCTTTTTTTTTTAGTCTATTATACAAGACTTCAGTTGTTAAAGACCAAACTATTCCTATTTCACAATAAATTATAATTCCTTATTGGGTTTGAGTTCCTTGGAGACAAGCTGAGAATAATAATCAGTTAATAAATGGAGGGTAACAGACCCACAATGGATCACATGTGCAGAAAAAAAAAACTTTAAATGATTTTTGTACAACAAATTGAATTTGAAACAGTTCCCTCAACATGTGATAATGATAAATCAAATATTCTTGCTCAACTCAACTTAGTATAATCACGAAATATCTATAAAAATGCAGCATTGAATACTTGAAAGATACACAATTCATTTATTCCTATAGTTATTCCAAAGTCTACCATGTGATTCATCCAAATCAAAAAAGATATGATATTCTGGACCTTCTCATACTTTTAATAAATGCACAATGTACTCTCTGAAGATTGAAGTAATCTGGTGTTCTCTCTCTCTCTCTCTCTCTCTCTTTTCCTGTCTCACGAAAAAGTTGGCTTGGAAATACAAACCCTGGTGAGAAACAGAAAAACCTAGAATACTTCAACCATTGGCATTGGGTTAATGGTCTCTGCTTGTTCAGCATTTATGACACATATTCCTTAGAATTCACAAGGAGAGTTGGATAATCTTTTCATGGTGTCCCTGCAGTTACATCTAACTGAGTGAGATTATCTCAAAAAATAAAAAAATAAAACATAAAAGTATCACCCCAGTTTTTAACTCTATAGTTAAGCCTTAATTTTCATCTCTTTACCAATAATGTTTCCCAATTATACCAATCAAGTTTCAAAAAGAGAGTAGCTTAGACATAGCAGGGCCTCTATAAATTAGTTAATTAATGAGTGAAAGGGACTTAGGTTTATTTATATAAAAATCTGGAAATATTTGCCTCGAATTTTTCAACATATTTATATGATAAGACACCTCATTCTTTTTATCTATATGCATTTTAGATTTTGTGACATTTTAAATCTAAATCATGCCAGAGAGGAAGTGATGTTCAGTTCAATGCTTGTCTCCAAATCAAATGGTCAATGTTTTAAAATATCAGTAGCTAACCACCAGGACTTGCTGAATCCAAACCTTCGGGGTAAACATTTAGGGTTAAACATTTAGAATTTTTGTGCTTAAAAAAGAGCAGAAGTGATTCTCATCTGCAACTAAGATTTGGAATGACTTGAGAAGACCCTCAACATCTGTTAAGGAAATATCTTAAAACCCTTTAAAAACCCCTAAATTAATTTTCCCATAAAACACAGTCACTTAACACATTTCTTCATTCAGTGATTAAGCAACTATGACCTAAGGAAAGTCAGACACTGTGCTAGGTAAGAGAGATTCATTAGGGAACAAGACAAACTTAGCTCTTAAACAACAAATTTTCTCTAACACATATCTTGACCTTTGATCCTGTCACACCTTACGTGACAATTTCTGTTAATATTGTTTCTTTTTTCATTGTTCTAAGAATTTTTTGTACTGTTAAACTGAAAGTTCTCGCTCCCAAATTCTATTTTAGTTAGTTCAATAAATTGGACCATACTGTCTATAGATGCAGAGCTGTTCTGATTTCTTTTTAGATGGTAATACTGTACAAACTTGGCAGTCAACATCCGATAGCCCCTTACGATGCTATGAAAGAACAGCTGAGGAAGAAAGCTGTACTAATCCTGAGTAAAAGAACACAGGATTACTGTCCTGTTTTTTTAGTTCACTCATTTCGGGTCTCCAGGTTGGCTAATACTTATATTTAATGAATCACAACTATCATCCAAAATTAATTTCAGAAGTAATTACCATAAAGGTAGTAGCAGGTATAAGGGAAGCTTTGTCCTACCTAAAATTCTCTTTTGTGATCACAGAAAACTTTCTGGGAGGTCCAGGGCTTCTCCACATATTTCCATATTACCTCACTTATACCAAATAATGGCCGTGTATCAGCAGAATATAAAAGGTTACACAACATAGAAGCGTAATGTGTTTTTCCAAGACTTTCCGACTTCCTTCCTTTGAACTTTTTACCTTCTCACCTGTACTTTTTAAGAGAGAACTGTGAACATGAATCATCCTGGCCACCTTTTCTTCTGGTAAGGGAGCATCTCTTCTTTCCCTGGTTAACACCTTCACCTGTGCTTTCAATCTTGTGTCCTGTCTCTGCAGGAGTCTTTTTCTATCTATTTTCTTTACCTTCTATCTTCTTTTTATCTTCTATTATCTTCTATTTCTTTATCTTCCATCTATGCCTCTACATTATTTCCTACATCTCAGACATCTAGAAAATGCTCAACTCCCTTAAATTCTGAAAAAAAAAAATAAAAACCCTTCCCTGGGCCCTATGTTCCCTTCAAACAATGACCGAGCTGCTTCCTTCCCTTTCCAAACAAAGTACTTGAAATAATAGATGGCTTTTATGAGGTTCATATGCCTATTTTTTGTACTCTCATGTTTTATTCACTTCTTATTTTTTACAATCTCATGTTTAAAAGTATCTTTTAATTACTTTTACTAGTGGTTCCTGCTAAAACCACTAACCAAACCCAGTCCTTTGCTAAGCTTTTCACAGATTTTCAACATTATTAAAACACCCACTCCTTCTTGAAGCATCCTTCCCTCTAGATACCATCTTTTACTTGATTCTCCTCTATGACAGCTTATTTGCAGTCTCCATTAGGGTTTTATTTTCTTTTTATCTATGAAGTTTTGGAGTGTTACAGGGTTCCATGAATTAAATTCTTGGTGGTAATAGCTAAAATGGCAGAAGTTGGTGGAATTACCTACGGAGGACATATGGATATAATAGACCAAAAGAGAAGCCGTGAGGGAAAGCCCACATTAAGGAGAGAAATTGTGGAAGTGGTAGGGACAATATATGGAGGAGAGGCCAATCAGAGAGGATGAAATAAAACTGAAAAGGCATGATAGGAACAATTAGAAAGAAGCACAAATCAATGTGTGAAATGTCTCAATCTCCAATTCCTCCCTCCCCCACACCACATACACTGAGAAGTCAAGGAAAATAAGAACTTTGCAAATTAAGTGGTCTGTGAGTGAAAATTTATTACAAGGAGTGAGCAGCCTTTTAAGGCAATGAAATAAAAAGGTAAAAGCTGATCTTTATGGAAATAAGACTGTGAAAGATAGAGTAGAAGTATACATATATGTGTGTGTGCACATTTAAAATCCTTTTAATTAATCTCTCTGTATATATATATGTGCACATTTAAAATCCTTTTAATTACTCTCTCTCTCTCTCTCTCTCTCTATATATATATATATATGTGCACATTTAAAATCCTTTTAATTACATTTTACAGGACTTGTTTACTGACAGGGGAATGTGAGAAGATATTGCACCAAATCTATAACCAAAGCAATGACTATATCTCTAATCAAGCACACACATACACAATTATATCCCCAAATCAGCACTCAAAGTCTAGTCTTGCTTTATTAGATGAGTTTAAGAAAGTAAGCTTCTTCCAGTTGTCAGTGATGGACAACAGGATGTAATAAACAGTGAGTACAAAGAAAGAACACCACTCAAAGAATAATAACAAAATGATTGAGTAGGTGAACTAATGTAAGGGTCCAAGATTTTCTAACACATTACTCATTAAACAGGCAGATGCCTGCTCTTTCCTTCAAGGGAAAGAATAATGATGGGCTACACCCTTCCTTCAGAAGAAATAAATCATTTTGAGGGTACATATAGAGAAGATGGCAATGATGGCTCTAAGTTTTTGTTTCATGACTAAATCTGATTCAAAACATTTAAGAAACTGTGGATGATTTAAATGTGAAACTCCCTGTAAAATATATAGATGTCCCAGAAAAGAGTGTGGTTTAGTAGAAAGAACTCAGAATGACAGATCAAAAGCCTGAGTTTATATGCTAGCTCTACTAGTGATGTTGGACAAATCATTTAGCTTCTAAGTCAAATTTTCTTTAGCATTAAAATGAATAAATTCATACCCATCTCACAAGATAAAATGACACAGAAACTTTAAAATGCTAGACATATATAATACGATATTCTGATAGATGAGTTTGCCATGGCTGAATGACTAAAAAGGCCTTGTAAGTCCAAGACAGATCTTTAGTAATAAGATGATACTCTTATTTGAGACATGTGAGCAAGGACTTTTCATTTGATTTTCAATGTGCTTATGTGAGGTAAGCAAACCGAAAAGTATGTAATATCTTCTTGGAAAATGTTTTATAAAAATATTTGTGAAAACCTACAGGGTGCAAGTATTATATATATGGATGCTTTAAGTCTCCACCTAAATTTAAAAGACTAATTTCATATTTAGTTAGATGAAAATCAATGAAATATATTATATTTCTATATTCAAAAAAATGTTTTCTTTGTTCTGTATACTATGGTATCTTGCATCTTATTCTATTTGCCCTAAAGAAGAAAATGAATATGTAGTGAATCATGTAGACTTAGACGTGTTCACTGAAGGACTACAAATCAGCAAATTACAAGAAGATTAAATTAATTATGGGTGGAGTATGTTGTTCCACTTCTATTTTTATCTAGAACTATTTTCAATTAGTCTTTTTTATTTTATGTTTTAACCACATTTTAAGTTACAAAATGGCTTAAAAGAAGTAAATTTGCAACAAAAAGTTATTATTAAGTATGGATTTGTCTTTAAAAAATCTTTTAAAGCAGATTGTGGCATCAAACTGGAAAGTTTCAGTAATTTAAATTAATGATCAATTTTCTAAATCCCCTTTTCTCTTCTAGTGCTTGAGTTAGATAAATCCTAAATATTTAAAGTTATAAAACTAAAATTAAAAATGTATACTAACCAGGTGGAGCCAGAAAGACCAGCAACGTAGGTAGCACAATCCAGAATTCCTGATTCGTATAATGCCTTCATCACACCAGAGAATCCCACCATGGCTCGGAAACCCCCACCTGAACCCAATATGGCTACCACAGGCACCTGAAATGATGCAACAGAGAGATTTGTACACAAAGTAAAAATCATAAAATACAGTTCCCTTTAGTCTCAATCTTTATGTTATACATCCCATATTTTGTCACAAAGAAGTGTAAGTTAACTTCATACTTTAGTAATGCCTAATTTTTTAAAGGAAGAAAATAAGGCCGGGTGCAGTGGCTCACATCTGTAATTCCAGCACTTTGGGAGGCCGAGGCGGGTGGGTCACCTGAGGTCAGGAGTTCGAGACCAGCCTGACCAACATGGTGAAACCCCATCTCTACTAAAAACACAAAATAAAAAGTAGCTGGGTGTGCTGGCGGGTGCCTGTAATCTGAGCTACTTTGGAGGCTGAAGCAGGAGAATTGCTTGAACCCAGGAAGCAGAGGTTGCAGTGAGCCAAGATCGTGCCATTGCACTCCAGCCTGGGCAACAGAGCAAGACTCCATCTCAAAAAGAAAAAGAAAAAAGAAAAAGAAAAGAATGTTTCATATAAGAAAATAAAAAAAGCAATGTCTATTAGAAAAAAGATATTATTAAAATGACCAACTTACTCTATTTAATAATAACAATAATACTCTATATTTGTTCAACATTTTGCAAATTTTTGGCTTGCTTTCAGGGACATTGTCTTATTTAACTCTCTCAGAAATCATGTAAGGTGAGCAGAAGGAAAGTATTTGCTGGTTTTGCAAATGAAAGTTATATAATGATGATGTTTCTTGTGTAAGATCTACTAGCTGGTAATTCATAGTTGAGTAAGCACCTTGCCTTCAGGTTACATTTACAGAGAGCATCTTTAACATCTAGTGACCGATCTGATGTTAGCAGTAAAAGAGAGGAAGGTGGGTGGTCAGACTTAGGGTTTCTAGCTTTGCTCTTAAGCAGATGATGCTATCATTACCCAGAACAAGGATCCCAAGGCATGAAGTTAGGTGAAGGAAGAAACAGTGCACTCAGTCTTACAAATGCTGAATATACAACATGAATGCATTGTGTTTCCAGCATTGGCACCTGATCCCTGAGTGGCCACTTACCAATATGATGTATACATATATTCATGGAATGATTATTTTACAACCAGAAGGACCAAAAAGATTGTATAATCATAAGATATAGCAGTTGTAAGGAAGCCAGATAAGAATTTAGAACAAAGAGGAAGGATTTGAATTAAGCCTTGAAAGGGGGTTGAGTATATAGGCAGTGTAATAATAATAATAATAATAATAGCAAACATTTTTGCTTTAAATTGGGAAAGATAAATCTGCAGAGGTCAGATCTTATTAGAGTTAGAGCAGTGAACAGTAGAACACCTAGGACTAAATTCCTAACCCAGAGCTGTACTCTAACAAGTGGTCTTAAATCAAAAAACACTAGACATCAAACTACATGCAAACTTGAAACCTCATAATGAAAGCACACTCTACAAGTGCAGTGCAATGGAAGGATCTAAATGGCTTTGAATCTGTATGTGTATGTATGTGTACATGTGTGTGTATGTGTGTGTATCTTTATGTATCTTTATATAGATGTATATGGGTTTGTATAAATACCAAGCTCTCAAACAAAGATTTTAAAACTGTAAATAAAGTAAAATATGTAAGTCCTTAAAAGCTTGTCTGGAGGGGGAAATAAAGTTAAGGTAGGAAACTAAAGTAGGTTATACAGAGGATGAGTAGAGTACAATAAAGTATTAGGTGCAGCAGTAGTTGTAAGGAAGCTAGATATAAAGTTAGAATGAAGAGGAGGGATTTGAATTCAGTCTTGAAAGGGGGTTGAGTTTACAGGCAGTATAATAACAATAATGATAACAATAAAAGCAAACATTTAACATTGCTATGTGCTCAGTTCTGGGCCTAAGGTTCAGGCCAAGATAGGCATAAGCAGGAAAGGGTATGCAATTTGGGTACCAAAATATTTGGGGTCTTAGTATTGTAGCAGGTGTATATTAGGGAGTTGGGAAAATAGGATTATGAAGGGCATTGAGGAAAAACACTTTCAAGATAAATACTGTAAAAGATAGGTTGTTCTTATTCAAAAATTATTTGGGGGCATTTGAGTCTATAGGTATGGTTAATTGTAGCATTGTATTATTAAAAATAACCAACCCAATACAAATCACATAGTTTAGAATAGAGAAAAAAAGTTCTTAGTAACAGATTATACAATTCATTTCAACACACAGCAAACAGCCTGCACTGTTATTCAGCAAGAGATTTAATAAGAGAAACTGGAAAAATGAACATAAGAGCTTCTCTAATCCTGAGAAAACAACTTCCCAGATGTCCTTCTCCAAATGTCAACAGCCCGACACATACTGAAGATGCTTATGGTATGTTGCTTGGAATTTTCTGGAAACAGCCTCCTATTAAACTGGAATTCATATGTTAGGTAACCTGCTGTTCTCATTATTGCTTTGGAGTACTTCTGAAGGAGGTTTTCAGGTCAGGGTTTTAATTCAGATACTTCTGTTGTCATCAGGGGAAGGAAAATGTTCAGATATTTGTACGTAAAGTTGAATAATCAAATAATTGGCTGTGCAGATTATAATTACCTTCATTTGTTAAGCATGCATTTACATTATACGTTTAATTTTCATAACCTATCAGTACATACTATTACTCCGTTTGTTTGTTTGTTTGTTTTGTTTTTGAGACAGGGTCTCTCTCTCTCTCACCCAAGCTGGAGTCTCTGTCACCCAGGTTGGAGTGTACTGGCATAGAGACGGGGTTTTGCCATGTTGCCCAGGATGGTCTTAAACTCCTGGGCTCAAGGGATCCACCCACCTTGGCCTCCCAAGTAGCTGGAACTAAAGGTGCACCACACCTGGCTAATTTTTGTATTTTTTGTAAAGACAAGGTTTCACTATGTTTGCCCAGGCTTGTCTCAAATTCCTGGGCTCAAGGGATCTGCCCACCTTGCCCTCCCAACATGCTGGGATTATAAGCATGGGCTACCACACTGGGCCTATAACCCCATTTTTAAAAATAAAGCAATTTAAACACAAAGAAGATTTTTTTTCCAATGTCACAAAACTAGAAAGTGGTATTTGGAGTCAAAGTTGGGTCTGCCACATAACAAAGCTATTATTTCACTATGCTCTAATTTGTCTCTCCAAACAAATAGCCCCTGCTTTTCCCCAACTAATGCTGTGTCCTAAGGCCAAGAAAATACTCTGTGGGCTCAGTTTACTTATATATAAGAATATTGATCTTGATATATTGATATATAAAAATATTGATCCTGAAGCTTTTAGCAACTAGTAACATTCTAGATTCTGTAACACCTACAGAAACATGAATTATAAAACTATAAAATTGTAACTATGAACTATAAAAAAGAATGGGAAATTAGATGTGTCAAGAACATATTGTATGTGCCTTGCACTCTCTCATGGACACTTTCACACAATTTATTTCATTTAATCTTCCCAACTCTCAAAAGGAAGTCATTGTTTGTTTCATTTTTCAAGTGAGGAGTGCAGATAATACCTTGTCCATAGATAGATAGCTAATAAGTAATACAATCAAGATTTGAACTGAGGTATGTCTGGCATCAAAATTCCTTGCTCTTTCCTTTATCATTGCTCAGAAAGAAAGGGGTAACCTTTAAGGAGAGAAACCATTGATGTTTGGTCAAACTATATTTCAAATTATGTATCACTTCAAATAATGTCAGGACAATTTTATGTAATAAACAAAGACTAAGTTTGGAGTTTTAATAGTCTTGCTCATTCTGAAATAATGTTCAAAGAAATAACACAAAAGTTATAAGGTTCAGCTGTTAGTCATGGCTCTAATTCTAAGAGAATCAAATAAGTGCTGCTGAGAAGGTCTGGGGTTATATTTGGACCTAATATCACCAGTATTTAGATATAAATGATGTCAATAAATATTTCTCATACTTCCTTCATATGATTACAGGAAATGAGTTTTCATTTACCAAAAACCTTGCGTTTTGATTTAATTATCCTGGTACGCAATCTTACTAACATTATTAATTGCCTCCCTTTCAAAAGAAAATTCTGAAGTATTCAAGAATATTTTTGTTTTTCATAGACAATTACATAAAAACATTTCTCTCCTTGGCCCCCCATATTAGTTAGGGTTTTTCAAAGAAACAGAACCAACAGGATGAGTACATATACAGAAAGAGATTTATTATAATGAATTGTCTTACACCATTGTGGAGACCAGCCAAGTCCAAATCTGCAAAATGGGCTGGCGAGCTTCATACCCAGGAGAGCCTATGGTGCAGATGAAGCCCAAGGGAAGTCTGCTGGAGAATTCCCTCCTGCTCAGTGAGGCAAGTCTTTTTGTCATATTCAGGCCTTGAACGGATTGGATGAGGCCCACCCACATTATAATAGTAAGGATAATCTGCTTATTCAAAGTAAGCAAGAACACCGGCAGCAAATCTAGCACTTGGTCTTATATGCTTCTCCATTGCTTCTGATATGGGACGTTTGCTTGCCTCTCCCTGACCCTGTTTCCCTCACAGCTTATATTTCTCAGCGGTCAAGAGCTTTGGGCCCCTCAGAGTGCACCACCTTGCTGAGTGCAGTCTGGGTCCCTTGGATATCTAACCTGCTCTCTAGACCAGTTAGGCCAGTTTCCAGCTCTGTTTTATTCCTTGGCTGTTTATATCCCACCACTTCCTCAGATAAGAAAAATTCAGCTCCACCTCTTGATTCCTGAAACCTGACCCTTGCAAGCCCAGGCCTGCTCAGTTCATGTTCTTATACTCCACTAAAGGGAGCCCTCCACTGCCTGCCTTTCGACCTTTACCAACTGAAAGAAGAATAAAGATTGATAGTACAAAGTGCCATTGTCAGAATGAAGGTGGAAAGAGACGGGGAAATATTCTCGATGAAGGAAACAGCAGAAACATAGGAATGACAATGCTTATTGCCAACTCAAGGTTGATTTCTCTTATCTCCTTCAGAAGAAACTGTCTGGCTCTGCCTCTCCCTCCACGACTAGATGATCTCTCTTTCTCTAGCCCTTCACTTAACTTATATGACAAGTACCAAGTGGCACTCGGAGAATTAATTACTTAAGGTCCATATTTTACTTCTATTTTCATCCAAAGCTGTCTATTTGTTTAAACTGAAATATGGTCCTTATAGTCTTCCTTAAGAAAAAGCATTATCTCTTTTACACTATGATGACAAGAAGAATCTTTTCTTCTCTCATTTCTTTACTACTCTAATTCCAGATTTTACTCCCCCAACCAACCGTGTTATGGTATGGCTAGTTTTTAGGGGACATAGAGACTGGATAGTAACATTTCATTTCACAGACACAACTGTAATCTGAAAATTTTATCTGACCAGAAACTATTTTAGAACAAGAAAAGTTTAAAAAGTGGCTTCTGAACTATCAAAACACACCAAAAATCCCCATACACAAAGTCATATATCTTGCTCAAAGAAAAGATCTCAGCCCTCTTCTCATAAATAAATTATATTAATTAGAGACACTGTTCTAACAGCAAGTTTGCTTATCAGATTTGAATTCCAGAGCAACAAAGTTGAAAGAGAAAAGGGCAGTGTGAAGAAATCACTTCAAGCAGCCAACAAAAGCACAGAACAATTGCAGCTGAATGCAAAGGAAGCAGGCCTGAGAATGCCCAAATTGGTTCAGTCTGAGCAAGAAATTACACATTTCAGAAAGATTTCCATCTACATAATCAAAATCAATAATTTTTTTCAAAAATCTTAGTACTTAACAGAATAAATGCTTAGGCTTTAAAAAACCTTAACTAATTGACTAGTTCATTATACAGCCAGGAAAACTAATTTAAAAATTAGGCCATGGTAAATTTAACAATTATTGACCACGAGTGTTATGCCACAGAATATGTATAATATTACTGTTCTACTGAGTAACATTAAGTGCCCCTGTACATTTTGCTGGACGCTTTATGAGCATTTGTACTTATCCCCTTGCCACAACAGGAGACATTATCATCATTTTACAAGTGACGCACAAAGGTAAAACAATGTTCCCAAATATATACTACCCAAATTCATTCAACATTTAATTCAACGTTGAGGTCTAAACTGGATACTGTCTGTATTGAGATGAATAGGACTGTTCTTGTTCATTGTACAAACTGCCACAACAGCCCACTCTTCCATACATTAAGGAGGCCAACTGGCCAGCACTGAACAGAAAGTGAAGACTTTGATAGGGGACAAAGGATGTGGAAAGTTAAGAGATCCAAGAAGTAACATAAAAATAGAAAAATGTTACTTTTGTTATGGAAATGGGTGGTACTGATAACTTCTAAGCTGATTATTTCTGCCAAGAGAAAACAGTGTGGGCTGAAACCAAAAAAAGCAACAACAAAAGTTTTAATTCTATAAATGACTTCCAAACACATGAATTTAATATTTTTTTGAAGGATAGCCCAGAGAAAAACCATGATTACCTCATTCCCCATCTGTTGCAGAAAAGTTATTTTACTGTCATTCGTATGAACATGAAGCAAAGTTATATTTTCCCAGGAAGACTTACTAATCCTTTCCACAAAAGGAGGAGTGACTAGAGGTGGCAGCAGAAACTTACTTTTTGAAAAGAAGAACCTAAGAAAAAATGCCAACCAATGTGTCCTACATAAATTTCTAACTCAAGAGTCTAAGCCAAGATCTCATCAAAACCTTCTCCTTAACCGGTGTTTCCCTAGCAACCTGATACTCGTGTTCCTGTTTCAAAACCATGACCTCTCTCTCTAGCAAATTTACTCCATGCATGCAATGCCTAAATCTGTGCCCTCATGCACGCAACAAAATATTCACCAAGGATCTACCATACTAGGAACTATGCTAGGTGGTTGAAATATAGAGATGAATAACACCGATATTGTCCTGGCCCTCATAAAACTTAAATTCTAATGGAGAAAACAGTCACAGTCACCAAATAAATATTTTTACAAGAATTTTTTTAAGTACAACCATGGGAAATGCTGAGAAGAGAATGTTCATATATGCCATAAGAGAGTATAACTGAGAGAACTAGCTTAGGCTTGGGGTAAAGAGGGAGGAGATGACTTGGGAGAGTCTCAGAAGAAATTACCTGTGTGCTCATTAAAGAATGGGAGAGTGTTAGTTAAAAAGGGGGTGAAGTGGAGACAGGGATTGTATAGGGGAAGCCTATTGCAGCAAGAGGGAGCGCTGTACAGGAGACCTCCAACCAGGGAAAGATTCTGTAGAGACACAGAACTAAGAGGTGCTTACTGGGAGGGAGTATAGAAATTTGGGATAAACTGGCAAAAATGAAGCTAGAAAGAAGCTGTGGAGAAGAGTCTAAGAGCAGTGGAAGGATTTTAAACTTGGGATGGATCGAATTAGGTTTCTATTTTGAAACATTCACTCTGAATTCATTGTAAAAAGAAAGTGGGAAGAGGGAAGACAAATACAAGTCCTCTCAATACACAAACATATGTAAGTCCTCTCTATACAAGGCACAGAAAGAGACAAAACTTTGTGTTCAGATTTAGATAGGCTAAGTTTGAGATGCTGGCAGGAATACACGTAAAGAAATCAAGTAAGTTTGTAGATATTTAGGTCTGAAGCTCAGAAGAGAGGTTCTAAGTTGTTGATATACATGTGAAAGTCCTTAGCACACAGTTGTTGGGCGACATCATAGGCTAGAGACAAATTTCTTTTTGTTGTTGTTGTTTGAGACAAGGTCTCACTTTGTCACCCAGGCTGGAGTGCAGTGGCACCATCTTGGCTCACCGCAGCCTCTACTTCCTGGGTTGAAGTGATCCGTCTGCCTCAGCCTCCCAAGTAGCTAGGACTACAGGTGCGCACTACCATACCTATTTTTTTTGTATTTTTTGCAGACATAGGTTTTCACCATGTTGGCTGGGCTGGTCTTGATCCTCCCACCTTGGCCTCCCATAATGCTGGGATTACAGGTGAGAGCAACCACACCCTGACTGAGAATCCTGGATTTAAATCCCAATTGCCTAGAAAAACGTATTTCTCATGGGGCATGATGGCATGCACCCCATAATCCCAGCACTTTGGGAGGTCGAGGCAGGAGGATCATTTGAACCCAGGAAGTCAAGGCTGCCATGAGCCAAGATGGTGCCATTGCACTGCAGCCTGGATGACAAAGCGAAACCCTGTCTCAAAAAAAGAAAGAAAGAAATAGAATGAGGAGAAAGAGGACCTAGGACTATGACTTGAGGAATTACTATATGTAAGGAATGCTCAGATGAAGAAGAGCTGGTAAAGAACACCAAAGAGGCATGATAAAGACCACGAAAAGGGAGTAAGTGAAGAGTAGACAATGTTTCAAAATGTAAGGAGACATCTGTCATTTGCATCTGCAAGGTTAGGTAAGATAGGGCAAGAACAAGATCCTGTGCATTTATTAGCACTGATGTCTAAAGGAGGTAGAATGAGCTTGTATAGAAAATGTTGGAGACGTTTGTGAAGTTAAGGAGAGAAATAGAGCAGAAGGGAGGAGAGAATATAGAATCCAGAAAATGTTTTTTGTTCTTTATTTTCTTTTTTATAACTGAGTTTAGAACATGTTTATATTTTTATAGCAAATATCCACACGAAGGTAGACGCTGACAATACAGGTTGAGAGTGATCTGGGAAAATCTGAATAATAGATATATTGGGGTATTCAAGAGGAGCTTAGGATCCATATCTGATGGGTATCTGCATTTGAAAGCAAAGGGAGTATTTTCTCTATTGAACTACGAGGGAGGTTGCAAAGGACAGGCATCAGTTATGGAGTATGTCAATTTTATAGCAAGAAATGAAGGATTTGTCATCTCCTAACTTTTTATTTCTCTATCATTAGGAGACAAGTCTATCTGTCATGAGGGGAACAGGAAGTAGTCAGCCATTAGCAGTAAAGAAAATAATTGTTGCAAATAACTAGAAAGCAATTAGGCAGGGAAACTCTGAGATTGCAAGGCACGTTCTCCCAAATAAAGTTGACAGTCATGACTTACAAGAAATATGAATTTCCTCCTTTTTCTTCTAGCAAGCTCATACCTCAAGGCATGGCCAACAGTCTTCAACTCTAAAAGAAATTTCTATCATCTCTACTGCAGAGAGTGAGTCATCCTCTTGCAATCACTTGCATCCCTCAGTTCACACCTCGTTATTAAGAACTTAACACATCATTGGTTTTGTTTGCTTAAATATCATTCTTCCAAACAAGGCTTTAAAATCACTAAGGAAGGTAACTCCTCAGGGCTAGCCATCTCAGCTTTATGCTTCTCTAGTGCCTAGCAGAGTATCTCAATAAATTACACATGTTAGAAATGAAAAGAATTTGTAATATCATTTTTCTGTTTTGAGGGTCTACCGAAAAGTTTTCTATATTAAAAGAAACACACATACACACACTAAAAACTTCAGAGAAGCTATAAATTTCTGAATAATATAGGGAGAAGACAGTTTTTTCAAGAACTAATTAGCCTGACATGATAAACAACCACAAGTTCTAACAAGAGTCTATTATATTGACAAGCAAGATACAGGATTTGGCCAGGCATGGTGGCTTGTGCTTGTAATCCCAGTAAGGGAGGAGACCACTCCTCATATTGTCTTATGCCCAATTTCTGCCTCCAAAGAAAGAAGTAAAAACTAAAAGGCAGAAATGAAATCCACAAGCAGACAGCCTGGCACTACACCCTGGACCTGGTAGTTAAACATCGACGACTGACCTAATTGGTTATGTTATCTATAGATTACAGACATTGTATAGAAAAGCACTGTGAAAATCCCTGTCCTATTCTGTTCTGTTCTAATTACCAGTGCATGCAGCCCCCAGTCACGTAACCCCTGCTTGCTCAATCGATCACAACCCACTCAAGTGGACCCCCTTAGAGTTGTGAGCCCTTAAAAGGGACAGGAATTGCTCACTCAGGGAGTTCAGCTCTTGAGACAGGAGTCTTGCCGATGCTCCAGGCTGAATAAACCCCTTCCTTCTTTAACTTGGTGTCTGAGGGGTTTTGTCTGAGGCTTGTCCTGCTACATTTCTTGGTTCCCTGACTGGGAAGCAAGGTGATTAACAGACGGTCGAGGCAGCTCCTTAGGTGGCTTAGGCCTGCCCTGTGGAGCATCCCTGCAGGGGACTCTGGCCAGCTTGAGCAACGCAGATCCTGAGAGCACTCCTAGGTAGGCAACTGCCCCAGTGGAATGCCTCACCAGAGCAGAGCGTGGCAGGCCCCTGTGAAGGATCAACACAGTGGCTGAACACCAGGAAAGAACTGGCACTTGGAGTCTGGACAACTGAAACTTGGTAAGACTAGTCTTTGGAACTTGCCCACTCCATTTGAGTGGAAGCATGGCCTGATCACCCACGGCATGCCTGTACCGGCGCTTTGGTTTTTGTTTTCAACTTGACTTGGATTGCTTGATACTTTGGGTCTGGTTTTGACCTGACTTGGATTTCTTGATACTCTGATTTTGGTTTTGATTCTGGTTTGGTGTAAACTGTAAAAGTGTGTGTGTGCCCGTTTTACCCGTTCTTTGTTTTGTGATGTGTGTGTGGTGTGAGCATGGTCTTTTGTCTCGAGGAAACACGGGTCAGGCACAAAGTAAGCCCACCCCACTAGGAACTATGTTGAAAAATTTCAAAAAGAGATTTAAAGGAGACTATGGAGTCACTATAACAACAGGAAAACTAAAAACTTTGTGTGAGATAGACTGGTCAGCATTAGAGGTGGGTTGGCCATCAGAAGGAAGCCTGGACAGGTCCCTGTGTCAAAGGTATGGCACAGGGTAACCTGTAAGTCAGGGCACCCAGATGAGTTCCCATATGTAAATTATTGGCTACAGCTAGTTTTGGACCCCCCACAGTGGTCAAGAGGACAGGCAGCAGCAGTACTAGTAGCAAAGGGACAGTTAGTTAAGGAAGGTTCTCCCTCCACCCACCGAGGGAAGTCGGCACCAAAAGTCCTGTCCGACCCAACACCAGAAGAATCATGGCAGGAATTGGTATCAGCAGTACCCCCTCCTTATCAAAAGGAAGGGCTCCTCACTCCTGAGGCCACAGCACCTCCACCTCCACCAGATAACCACACCCCTAGATCACACAGAGTAGACAGAAGAGGAAGTGAAGCCACAGGAGAAACTCCTCCGCTGACAGCTTGCTTATGGCCCAAGACTGGAATCCAAATGCCCCTGAGAGAGAAGCAATATACTGGGGTAGATGAGGACAGACACATGGTGGAAAGGCGTGCCTTTGTGTATCAACCTTTCACCTCTGCTGACCTCCTCAATTGGAAAAATAATACTCCATCTTACACTGAAAAGCCTCAAGCTTTAATTGACTTGCTCCAAACTATTATACAGACTCATAATCCTACTTGTGCTGATTGCCACTAGCTGCTCATGTAACTTTTTAACACAGATGAAAGACAAAGGGTGCTCCAGGTGGCAACTAAGTGGCTACAGGAGCACGTCCTAGCTGATTACCAAAACCCCCAAGAATATGTAAGAATTCAGCTGCCAGGAACAGACCCCCAATGGGACCTGAACAAGAGACCAGACATGGAGAGGCTAAGATGGTACCGTGAGGCATTAATAGAAGGTCTAAAGAAAGGGGCTCAAAAGGCTACAAATGTAAATAAGGTCTCTGAGGTCACCCAAGGAAAAGAGGAGAGTCCAGCACAATTCTATGAAAGACTGTGTGAGGCTTACCCTATGTACACTCCTTTTGATCCAAATAGCCCTGAAAATCAGCACATGATTAACATGGCCTTAGTTAGTCAAAGCGTGGAAGATATCAGGAGAAAATTGCAGAAACAGGCTGGGTTTGCGCGTATGAATACCTCACAGTTACTGGAAATAGCCAATCAAGTATTTGTGAATAGAGATGCAACAAGCCGCAGAGAAAGCCATAAAGAAGGTGAATGCCAGGCTAGGCGAAACGCCGACTTACTGGCCATGGCCATTAGGGGAATTCCCCTGAAAGGAGTGGAAAAGGGGGGTTCTGGGAAGAATACCCAGTCTAATCACCCACGCTTGCAACCTAACCAATGCGCCTACTGTAAGGAAATAGGACATTGGAAAGATAAGTGTCCCCAACTGAAGGAAAAGCAAGGTGATTCGGAACAAAAGACCTCAGATAAAGATGAGGGAGCTTTGTTCAATCTGGCTGAAGGGCTACTGGACTGAAGGGGACCGGGCTCAAGCGCCCCCAAGGAGCCCACGGTCAGGATTACAACTGGGGGCAAGGACATTAAGTTTTTGGTCGATACTGGTGCTGAACATTCAGTAGTGACCACCCCAGTCGCCCCCTTTGATATAATCAGAGCAACAGGAGTTTCCACTAAGCAGGCTTTCTGCCTACCACGGACCTGCTCGGTGGGGGGACATGAGATAGTTCACCAGTTCTTGTGTATTTCTGATTGTCCCTTGCCCTTGCTGGGAAGAGACTTGCTTAGCAAGCTGAGAGCCACCATCTCCTTTACAAAACAGGGCTCTTTACAGCTAAAGTTACCAGGAACAGGAATTATCATGGCCCTTATGGTCAGTCCCCTGGGAAGAAGAAAGGGGACTTTTTCTAACCGAGCCAGGCCAAGAGATAAAACCAGCTCTAGCTAAGCAATGGCCCGAGTATGGGCAAATGATAATCCTCCGGGACTGGCGGTCAACCAAGCCCCCGTGCTCATAGACGTTAAGCCTGGGGCCCAACCAATTAGACAAAAGCAGTATCCGGTTCCCAGAGAAGCTCTCAAAGGAATCCAGGTTCATCGCAGGTGCTTGAAAGCCTATGGAATTATAGTTCCTTGCCAGTCTCCATGGAACACCCCCCCTCCTGCCTGTCCCTAAGCCAGGGACCAAGGACTGCCGGCCAGTACAGGACTTGCGCTTGGTCAACCAAGCTACAGTGACTTTGCACCCAACAGTTCCTAACCCTTACACATTGTTAGGGCTGCTGCTGGCTGAGGACAGCTGGTTTACCTGTCTGGACTTAAAAGATGCCTTCTTTAGCATCAGACTAGCTCCTGAGAGCCAGAAGCTATTTGCCTTTCAGTGGGAAGATCTGGAGTCAGGTGTCACTACTCAGTACACTTGGACCCGGCTTCCCCAAGGGTTCAAGAACTCCCCTACTATGTTCAGGGAGGCCGTGGCTTGAGACCTACAAAAATTTCCTGCCAAAGACCTAGGCTGCATCTTGCTCCTGTACGTGGACGACCTTCTGCTGGGACACTCCACGGCAGTCGGGTGAGCAAAAGGGATGGATGTCCTGCTTCAGCACCTGGAGGACTGTAGGTATAAGATGTCCAAGAAGAAAGCTCATATCTGCAGACAGCAGGTACGCTACCTGGGATTCACTATTCGGAAAGGGGAGCGCAGCCTGGGGTCAGAAAGAAAGCAGGTCATCTGTAGCCTACCGGAACCTGGAACCAGAAGGCAAGTAGGGGAATTCCTAGGAGCTGTGGGGTTTTGCAGATTATGGATTCCAAACTTTGCAGTTTTAGCCAAACCTTTGTACGGGGTTACAAAGAGGGGCGATTGGGAGCCTTTTGAATGGGGGCCTCTACAACAGCAAGCCTTTTGTAAGTTAAAGGAAAAACTTATGTCGGCCCCAGCCCTAGGACTACCAGATTTGACAAAGCCCTTTACATTCTATGTGTCAGAAAGAGAAAAAATGGCAGTTGGAGTTTTAACTCAGACTGTGGGGCCCTGGCCAAGGCCAGTGGCCTATCTCTCAAAACAACTAGATGGGTTTCCAAAGGCTGGCCACTATGTCTAAGGACCCTGGCAGCAACAGCCCTGTTAGCACAAGAAGCAGATAAACTAACCCTTGGGCAAAACCTGAATATAAAGGCCCCCCATGCTGTGGTAACTTTGATGACTACCGAAGGACATCATTGGCTAACAAATGTTAGATTAACCAAGTACCAAAGCTTGCCATGTGAAAATCCCCACATAACTATTGAAGTCTGTAACACCCTAAATCCCACCACCCTGCTGCCAGTATCAGAGAGCCCGGTCGAGCATAACTGTGTAGAGGTGTTGGACTCAGTCTATTCTAGCAGACCTGACCTTCGGGACCAGCCATGGGCATTATCAGTAGACTGGGAGTTATACATGGACGGGAGCAGCTTCATCAACTCACAAGGAGAAAGATGTGCAGGATATGCGGTGGTAACTTTGGATGCTGTCATTAAAGCCAAACTGTGGCTACAGGGCACTTCAGCCCAGAAGGCTGAGCTCATTGCTTTAACTCGGGCTGTAGAACTCAGTGAAGGTAAGACTGTAAACATCTACACTGACTCTGGATATGCCTCTCTAACCCTCCAAGTGCATGGAGCATTATATAAGGAAAAGGGCCTGTTAAACTCTGGGGGAAAGGACATAAAATATCAACAATAAATTCTACAATTATTAGAGGCAGTGTGGAAACCTCAGAAGGTGGCAGTCATGCACTGCAGGGGGCACCAGCGAGCCTCCACCTCAGTGGCCTTAAGAAACTCTCGACCTGATTCAGAAGCTCAAAAGCAGCATCTACCCCTTATTGGGCATCGATAGCAGCCCCCTTACTCCCTCAAACACCTGACCTGGTACATACCTATTCTAAGGAAGAAAAAGACTTCTTCCACCCAGACAGGGGGCAAGTAATAAAAGGAGGATGAATCAGACTGCCAGATGGGAGGGTAGCTGTGCTGCAGTTGCTGGGAGCCACAAGCGTATTGGCCATGCACGAAACCACTCACCTAGGGCAAGAGTCACTTGAAGAATTGTTAGGCCGGTACTTCTATGTCTCACACTTGCCAGCCTTTGCCAAAGCAGTAGCACAACTGTGCATTACATGCCGACAGCACAATGCGAGGCAAAGCCCCACTGTTTCGCCCCACATACAAGCTTATGGAGCAGCTCCTTTTGAGGATCTTCAGGTGGATTTCACAGAAATGCCAAAATGTGGAGGTAACAAGTATTTGCTGGTTCTTACGTGTACTTACTCTGGGTGGGTGGAGGCTTATCCAACACGAACTGAAAAGCCCTACAAGGTAACCCATGTGCTTCTCCAAGATCTTATTCCTAGGTTTGGACTGCCCTTACGAATCAGCTCAGATAACGGGCCGGCATTTGTGGCTCACTTGGTACGGAAGACAGCAAAGGCATTAGGAATCACTTGGAAGCTACATACCGCCTACTGACCTCAGAGTTCCGGAAAGGTGGAGCGAATGAATCGGACTATCAAAAATAGTTTAGGGAAAGTATGTCAGGAAACAGGATTAAAGTGGATACAGGCCCTTCCTATGGTATTGTTTAAAATTAGATGCACTCCTTCTAAGAAAACAGGATACTCCCCTTAAGAAATACTGTATCATAGGCCTCCTCCTATACTAGGAGAGCTTCCAGGCACTTCCCAAGAGTTAGGTGAATTGAATTACAGCGACAGCTACAGGCTTTAGGAAAAATTACACAAACAATCTCAACTTGGGTAAATGAGAGGTGTCCCATCAGCTTATTCTCCCCAGTTCACCCTTTCTCTCCAAGTGATCGCGTATGAATCAAGGACTGGAACGTAGCCCCTTTGCGGCCACGGTGGAAAGGACCTCAGACCATCATCCTGAACACCCCCACAGCTGTAAAGGTAGAAGGAATCCCACCCTGGATCCACCACAGCCGTGTGAAACCTGCAGCCGCTGAAACCTGGAAGGCAAAACCGAGCCCGGACAACCCCTGCGAAGTGACTCTGAGGAGGACGACAAGCCCTGCTCCAGTCACACCCAGAAGCTGACTGGTCTATGCACAGCCGAAGCATGAGGAGAATTATCATGGGACTCATTTTCCTTATAATTTGGACTTGTATAGTAGACACTTTCACTGATTTTCCCCGCATGGAGGACTGCTCTCAGTGTATACATCAGGTTACCGAGGTAGGGCAACAAGTTAAAACAATCATTCTGTTCTATAGTTACTATGAATGCCTAGGAACTTTAAAAGGAACATGTTTATATAATGACACTCAGTACAGGTATATAGCCCAGGAAACGACAGACCAGATGTGTGTTATGACCCCTCTGAGCCTCCCATGTCCACTGTTTTTGAAATAAGATTAAGGACTGAAGACTGGTGGGGACTCATAAATGATACAAGTAAAGTATTAGCCAGAACAGAAGAAAAAGGGGTGCCCAAACGCATAATCTCGAAATTTGATGCCTGTGCTATCATTAATAGCAATAAGCTAGGAAGGGGATGTGGCTATTTTAGTTGGGAAAAAGGCTATATGACCAAAAATAAGTACATTTGTCATGAATTAGGACTGTGTGGAAATGAATGTGGATACTGGTCTTGTGTCATTTGGGCCACTTGGATAAAAAATGAAAAGGATCCAGTCCACCTTCAGAAAGGAAAGAATGACCCTTCCTGTACTAAGGGACAATGTAACCCCTTAGAGCTAGTGATAACCAATCCCCTTAATCCTCACTGGAAAAAAGGGGAGCGTGTGACCTTAGGAATCGACAGGGCCAGACTGGATCCTCGAGTAAATATCTTGGTTCGAGGAGAAGTTTACGAACGCTCTCCTGAGCCAGTGTTTCAAACTTTCTATGATGAACTAAATGTGCCAGTACCAGAAATTCCAGGAAAAACAAGAAATTTGTTTTTGCAACTAGCCGAGTGTGTAGCCCAGCCTCTCAGTGTCACTTCATGTTATGTCTGTGGAGGAACCGTAACGGGATATCAATGGCCATGGAAAGCCCGAGAATTAGTACCTGTAGACCCAGTTCCTGATGAATTCCCGGCTCAAAAGAATTACCCTGATAATTTCTGGGTCCTAAAACCCTCAATTACTGGACAATATTGCATAGCTAGAGAAGGAAAAAAATTCACTCACCCCGTAGGACGACTTAGTTGTCTGGGACAGAAACTGTATAATGGTACCACAAAAACAGTCACTTGGTGGAGCTCAAATCACACAGAGAGGAATCCATTTAGTAAATTTCCAAAGCTGCAAATCGTGTGGACCCACCCAGAGTCAAACTGGGACTGGACAGCCCCCACTGCATTATACTGGATATGTGGGCATACAGCTTCCAATAATACAACTACCAGTGGGCAGGTAGTTGTGTTATTGAAACTATTAAACCATCTTTCTTCCTACTGCCCATAAAAACAGGCAAACTCCTGGGCTTCCCTGTCTATGCTTTCCGTGAAAAGAGAAGCATAGCTGTAAAAAATTAGAAAGATAATGAATGGCCCCCTGAGAGAATCATACAATATTATGGGCCTGCTACTTGGGCACAAGTTGGCTCGTGGGGATACTGGCCCCCATTTACATGATCAACTGAATCATACAGTTACAAGCTGTCTTAGAAATAATCACTAATAAAACCGGCAGAGCCTTGACTATTCTGGCCTGGCAAGAAACTCAGATGAGAAATGCTATCTGTCAAAATAGATTGGCTCTTGACTACTTGCTAGCTGCTGAAGGAGGGGTCTGTGGGAAATTTAACCTTACTAATTGCTGTCTACACATAGATGATCAAGGGCAAGTAGTTGAAGACATAGTTAGAGATATGACAAAACTGGCACACATGCCTGTGCAAGTGTGGCATGGATTTGATCCTGGGGCCATGTTTGGAAAATGGTTCCCAGCACTAGGAGGATTTAAAACTCTTATAATAAGAGTTATAATAGTAATAGGAACCTGCTTACTGCTCCCTTGTTTGCTACCTGTACTTCTTCAAATGATAAAAAGCTTCATCGCTACTTTAGTTCACCAAAATGCTTCAGCACAAGTGTACTGTATGAATCACTATTGATCCGTCTTGCAAGAAGACATGGGTAGTAAAAATGAAAGTGAGAACTCCCACTATTGAGTGAGAGTCTCAAATGGGGAGGATATAAGGGAGGAGACCACCGCTCATATTGTCTTATGCCCAATTTCTACCTCCAAAGAAAGAAGAAGTAAAAACTAAAAGGCAGAAATGAAATCCACAAGCAGACAGCCCAGCACCACACCCTGGGCCTGGTAGTTAAACATCAACCCCTGACCTAATCAGTTATGTTATCTATAGATTACAGATATTGCATAGAAAAGCACTGTGAAAATCCCTGTCCTATTCTGTTCTGTTCTAATTACTGGTGCATGCAGCCCCCAGTCATGTACCCCCTGCTTGCTCAAATGATCATGACCCTCTCAAGCTGACCCCCTTAGAGTTGTAAGCCCTTAAAAGGGATACGAATTACTCACTCAGGGAGCTCGGCTCTTGAGTCAGGAGTCTTGCCGATGCTCCCGGCCAAACAAACCCCTTCCTTCTTTAACTCGGTGTCTGAGGGGTTTTGTCTGTGGCTTGTCCTGCTACACTAGCACTTTGGCAGGCAGAGGTGGAAGTGTTGCTTGAGCTCAGGAGTTTGAGACCAACCTGGGCAATATAGCAAGATCCCCATCTCTAGAAAGAAAAAAAACATATATATATAAATTTTCTGGGTGTAGTGGCACGCACCCATAGTCCTGGCTACTTAGGAGACTGAGGCAAGAGGATCACTTAAGCCCAGGAGTTTGATGATGCAGTGAGCTATGATTGTGCTACTGCACTCCTGCCTGGGCAACAAAGCAAAACCCTGTCTCAAAAAAAAAAAAAACAAAAAAACAAAACAAAACAAAACAAAAGATGCAGGATTGAAGAGAAGTCTCTCTTCTTAAAATAAACTTAAATGAAGGTTTCCTTAGTTTCCTTTAAGCAAAAATTCCCCTTAAGGAGCATCTCATCTTAGAGTCTGCTCCCATAACAACACAAGTCACTATAGCATCAGTAGGTTGGCTTTTTGAACCCTACCCCCACCTAAAACATATTTGCAAATCTGCAACCACATGTGGGACAGGGGTGATCATTTGGCTCCCTTACTCAGAATTTATGTCTCATTTCCAACTGTATCCTGCCCTTAATTTGCAATAATCTCAAATTCCTACAAGAATGAATTCCAAGAAATTAATTTATTTATGAAATTATTTTATGAAAAACTTAATGAAATTAATTCCTACAAGAAATAATTCAAGAGTGTACAAGACTATGCACATATATGTTTACTTATGTATTTAAAATATTATTTTTATGAAAATAAATTATATTCATTTGACATATTCAATTAACAAGAAAGCTCAACTAAATAAATAAGTAAATAATTACCTGATACGTCACTAACAAGAAACTTCATTATCATTTGATGAGCATCATTGCGGCAATTAATCTTTGTAGATTTCAGATAGAAAGATGGACAGATATATAAAGAGAGAAATAGATAAGCAGATTAGATAGGTGATTGATGGATACATAGATGAAATAAATGAATGGATAGATAGCCAAAAAGTAGATTTTAAGATATATGATTGAGTAATAAAGGATATTACATTTTACTGGAATTTAAGGAAAGAAAAAAACTATAATTGAAGGATTTTACTTTCAATATTTGTTTATATTTATATTCCAGTATTTCTCCATAATTAGGATTATAAATCATTTCTTCAACTTAATGATTTTTATAATCCTAATTATAGAGAAATATAGAATACAAATATATTATAAACAAATATTGAAAGTACGATCCTTCAATTTGGTCAATTTTAAATATTGTTTAACTCTACTACAAAATATAAAGAATTTGGAATATTTTCTTTTTTCTCCCCATCACATTTGCCTGCATTTATTAATTGCATTATCATTAACAAGATTTATGGCATTTTCTTCTTGTTCGATAATGATGATTTCCACAGTTTAATTTTAGCCTACATTTAAATTAAGTAATTTTAATCCTTTTATATTTGAGGCTAAACTTTTCCTATTGATAAAATCAACACTCTTTTATGCATAAGTATGCCTTATATATATATTATATACATATATATACATACACTTATATTAGATACATATATATGTATATAATATACATATATATAAATAAGTAAATAAAATGTGGTACATCCAGACAATGGAATATTATTTAGTACTAAAATGAAATGTGCTATCCAAACCATGAAAAGACATGGAGGAAACTTAAATTCGTATTACTAAGTGAAAGAAGCCTATCTGGAAAGGCTACATACTGTATGATTCCAACTATACTACATTAGGCAAACTGACAAAAGGCAAAGCTATGGAGACAGTAAAAGTATCAGTGGTCCAGGGGTAGGGAGGAGAGATGATAGGTGGAGCACAGAGGATTTTTAGGACAGTGAACTACTGTGTATGATACTATAATGGTGGATGCTTGTCATTACACATTTGTCCAAACCCCATAAAATGTAGACCACCAACAGTGAGCCTAGCGTAAACTATGGACTTGGATGATAATGATGTGTCAATGTGGGTTCACTGATTGTAACAAATGTACCACTCTGGTGTGGGATGTTGATAGTTAGGGAGTATAATGGTTAATTTTCTTTATTAGCCTGACCAGACTAAAGGATACTCAGATCACTAGAAAAACATTCTTTCTGGGGGTGCTAATGAGGGTGTTTTCCAAAGAAAAACAAGTGAATCAGCACACTGAGTAAAGACCCACCCTTGCCAATGGGTGCGCACATCATTCCATCCTTGGAGGGCCTGAGGAGAACAGAAAGGTGGAAGGTGGGCAATTGTCTCTCTGTCCTTGAACTGAGACATCCCTTTTCTCCTGCCTTTAGACATTGTTGCTCCGGGTTCTCCTACTTTCAGACTTCAAGACTCCCACCTCCCCCTCCAACTGCCCAGCCTCTGACTGGGAGTTACTCCACTGGTGCACCTTTGTCTTGGACTAAATTGCACCACGGGCTTTCCTGGTTCTTCAGCATGCAGAAAGCATATCGTGGGACTGCTTGGCCTCCATAATCATGTGAGCCAAGCTTCATAATAAATCTCCTCATATCTACTGTGTATATCTTTTGGTTCTGTTTCTCTGGAGAACCTGACTAAACTTGGGAGGTTGTGCAGGGAGAAGAAGCATATTGGAACTCTCTGTGCTTTTGGCTCAATTTTATTGTGAACTTAACACTGCTCTAAAATATAAAGTAAAAATAAAACTAAAAACTATAGCTGATAAATATTACCAGCTAGGGCACCATTTGTGATGACCTTCCTCAAAGAGTTTTCATTTACAAATCACTTACCTTACCTTAAAAAACTAAAGGAATAATGCTCAATCTCAATATTGCCATATTTGGGTAAAATTATTGGGGAAATTGTCCAAGCTAAATTATTATTAAAGTACAGTAACACTTGAAAAATTTCCAACTCACATCACGTGCAGAATGCAATCCTTCACTATTCTTTGGACCCAAGAGTTTCTTCATGCTCTCCCTTATGTGTTCTTTTCTCTGTTGTCTGAAAGTCTTCTCCTGATCACACAGAGCCATACTAAATCGTAGGTCTGGGCATGAGCTGTAATACCAAACAGATAAAGTCATGAGCCAGTGCTCCCAGTGGTCTGGTTTTCCATCCAGCTAGCTTTTCCAGGTCCCTAGGAGCTACACTGATATACGCTGACTGCTTCCCTCAAGCCATTTCCTAAGAAGGGACCTAAAATAAGAGGATAAAATGATGGCTATCTTAAAGCAGCATTTTCCACAGCATGTTTTCAGAGAAAAAGGACTTTCCAATGCTTTAGATAAAATAAACGAGCAAACAAACAGCCTCTGATAAGTTGAATATTATAACAAAGACTGGGAAGTGCTTCAGTAAAGAACCCTGTTTATATTTGTTTGGCACAGGATCTCCCAAACTTACTTGACCAAGAATTCCTTCCCTTATCTCTCCACCCTTCACTATTCCACCATCATAATTACTTTCTAACATCCCAAAGAGCCAACATTCTGAGGAACATACTTGCAGAAATATTGTCTTAATTAATTGCCTTGTCTAATGGATGCCCCCCTCTAACAAAGAAAGGAACTTCTAATCACAGAACTTGAGATAATCATAAATGAGTTTACCACTAGAGGACTTTAGAACCCTTAAATTATATATACTTTATCTTGCTAATGAAGGCAGTAGCAATTTCTCTACACTATGCCAGAAGTCACATTAGGTATTACATATGAATCATTGCAAGAACGATGGGAGAATCACTACATATTATTGTACAATATATTATTATATATTGCAGCTTTATAAATTAGAAAACTAATGCCCTGAGAGGTTAGGATCACAGAGTAAACATGTGATGTACTTTCACCATGCAACATATAAGACATATCTTAATACTGAAGTCTAAATACCAACTACTGAATTTAAAAATACTTTTTAAAAATCTGTCAGCCTATGTTGGAGTGTGAATAAATCCAAAAAGCAGAAGTCAAGAATTATCACCAATAAAATATTTGTCTCTTTACCATTCATAAAAATCCTTACCTTAATTGTAAATCAATTTTAAATCTCATTTCTGTTAGTTCAGTATATTTTTTCCTTGTAAAATACAGAAAGAGACCAAGCCTCTGAGCTATGTTCTTTATGGCTATATTTGACCATTACAAATAATAGTTTAATTACTACTTCCCAAAGGACAAATATAGGTACCTCACAAAAGAGAAAGTAGAATTAATAACAAAAAAGTTTAATTTCACTAGTGAATTTAAATGATACTGTTATTAAAATAATTGATATTAAAATATTTTAAATACTTATTTTCTAGTCATAGAAAGGAAAAATAACACTAATATTCTCATGCATCCATTTTGGGAATATAAGTTTGTTAAAAAGCAATTAAGCAGTATTCAAATTTGGCATATTAGCAATATGGAATGTTCAAAAATAATTAGAACATAGATTCCTTTTGGCCTAATAATTCTACTTCTGGAAACCTATCTTAAGGGAAGTAACCAAAAACTTTTTAAAGATCATTTAAAGAAACGGTTGTTGAACTGTATATAAAAGTATTGGGTTATACAATTATTAAATATGATTTTGGAAATTATGTAACGGGGGGAAAAGAGTAAGACAGTGAGTTAACTTTTTTTTTTTTTTTTTTTTTTTTTTTTTTTGAGACGGAGTTTCGCTCTTGTTGCCCAGGCTGGAGTGCAATGGCACAATCTCAGCTCACCACAACCTCCGCCTCCTGGGTTCCAGCGATTCTCCTGCCTCGGCCTCCCGAGTAGCTGGGATTACAGGCACGCACCAATACACCTGGCTAATTTTGTATTTTTAGTAGAGACAGGGTTTCTCCATGTTGGTCAACCTGGTCTGGAACTCCCGACCTCGGGTAATCAACCCACTTCAGCCTCCCAAAGTGCTGGGATTACAGGCATGAGCCACCACGCCCAGCCAAATGAACACTTTTTAAGTCTAATCTTGGGCTACACTCTTTTCTATTACTATTCTTTATAATGACATATTAGGTTAGGTATCTTCTAAACACTATAAGAAATTAAAGGCCGGGCGCGGTGGCTCATGCCTGTAATCCCAGCACTTTGGGAGGCCGAGGCAGGCGGATCACGAGGTCAGGAAATCGAGACCATCCTAGCTAACACGGTGAAACCCCGTCTCTACTAAAAATAGAAAAAAATTAGCCGGGCGTGGTGGCTGGCGCCTGTAGTCCCAGCTACTCAGGAGGCTGAGGCAAGAGAATGGCGTGAACCTGGGAGGCAGAGCTTGCAGTGAGCTGAGATCGCGCCACTGCACTCCAGCCTGGGTGACAGGGCAAGACTCCGTCTCAAAAAAAAAAAAAAAAAAAAAAGAAAAGAAAAGAAATTAAAATCTTACCTGTACAGTTGCCTCTATGACACCTCCTCAACTTTATTTCCTTTTCTGTTCCTTAAAGATAATCACTACTTAAATTTAATCTTCATCATTCTATATATGTTTATAATTTTACAATATATATTTATGTCCCTAAATAAGGTTTTCATTTTGCAGGTTTTTAGTTTTCTTATAAATGCTATCAGTGCAAATTATTTTTTCCAGTGAACACTTTTTTTGAGAATCATCTGTGCTTATATAAATAAAAGTAATTCAAACATTTTTACTATTATGTAGTATTTCATTATATTAGTATACTATAATCTATTTATCCATAAACATTGAAATAATTTCCAATGTTTTGTAAACTATTACAAGCAGCACCATTATTAACATGTGGTATACGTGTATGAAAATTTCCTATTGTATATGTACTCTTTAGAAAGAACACCTCATTTAATCACAGTGATATGCTTAGAAAGTATTCTTTTCTTATTTTACCAGTGAGTAAAAAAAGTGATTAGAAATCTATCAATCACTAACATAATTAGCAAGTAGTAGAATTAAATCTAGGTCTTATTATTCTGGAAGCCATGTTCTCTGTAATATACTGTTCTGTTATATATAATTTTTAAAAAAGAATCATGATTTTAAAAAAATTTTTGAACAGTATAATGACCTAGATGTTTTAAGGACATCAGTTTTCAAAATCTGGATGAAAATTCAAAAAATTCTGAGTAATTTTATAAATTCAGTAGTAGAATTATGGTTAATTTACTTTTATGCATTATTTTTAACTTTCTAATTAATTCTTTCTTGCTTTTATGTTATTTTTAATAGAAGGCATGACATGGAAAATTTTTCTTTGAATAAATTGAATTTTTCTTTGAAAACAATTTCTATTCTAGAGCTGACATAAATTAACATACAAAAAAAGAAGTTTTTAATATTATAAAAATATGTCCTAATTACCTCAGTGAAGACTATTCCCCGCTAAACAAAAGCATTACTTCCATAGTCAGTCAAATAACAAGTGTTTCTAATCTCATGCCAAAATATACCACTTTTAAGCAAGAATGAACTTAATACAAAATAATGCAACACAATAACTTGGACTATCCTTTGATATTTGCTGACTTATATTAACAGGTTGTGGACATTTATGCCAATCACTTGCTAAGTCAAATCCACATGTTCCAGGGATCAAAATACAATAAACAAATGCCTAAATCCAATGTACCTATTATCGTGCATTTGCCAAATCACCAGATGTGAAAATGTTCAATTTGTTTTCGTGGCATTTGTGTAAAATATGTACTAATAACTTTGGTCAAATCAAGTTCAACAGGGAAGTTCAAAGAGATGCAGAGAGGTTAAGGGAACTCATTATTACATCAGAGATCAGTTAGATCAAGGCAGACTTGCCTCCCCTAAAATTCGCCGTTTGAAAATAAGTACATGATTCCCTAATGTTCAGTTTTGGAGGCCATTTTGAAAGAGCAGTATGCTTCATGGAACATTATTAGCAGTAGTCCAGCTGGGTCACTATGAATAAAATCAGTCTCAATTTTAAAAATTATTATATAGTTTCTGTTTAAGTTCACTTCTATGTTTTTGAATATCTACCTGAATCAACAATAGAAGAGGCGCTTAAATAACTGCATTCATTTCTATGGGAATAGATGTACGACTAGAGGGAGGACTCTTTCATAAAGCACTTATTCTGGCATTATTATATGACCATGAAACTATTGGAAAAATAAGCAAAGCATATTAAAATATAAGAATAATGAATATAAGAATATGTTTGTAAAGATTTTGTAGCTATTAACAGATAACTAAAGAAAAGCAAAGTAAACATAATGCACTTCTATATGTTCACAGCTGCAGAATTATATATAAAAAATTCTTTAACAATTAAAATAAATTAGTGGATCACTCACAATATTTCTCATCCAACTAAATAAATGCACTTACCAAACTTCAAGAGACATTTCTAGAACCATTTCAGTGACCTAAAAAAAGACATGTTAATCAGATTAGGTCATAAAGTAGATATGTGTTTTATATAATGGAAACAAACTCAAAATAAATTTTGAGTGCCAGATTATTTTTAATCAAAAAAACAAAACCCTAAAAATAAAAGTAACACAGCTCCATGAAGACCCTAAACTACAGGCGTATTTCAGTAAACCAACTTTTTGGTATTTTTTTTGTAAGTCTACTTAGTACGTCATTTTAGCAAACACAAGAATTATCTCTGCCTGGTTGTTTTCCTCCCTCAGTAAAATAAAGTAGCTCACCACAACTACTATTTACAAAATATAAAAAGTGCCTGAGATATAAAAACTACTGAGATGTTGTGTCTATTATTTAGGAGCTGCCTCAGGCCACAAAATCAGAAGCTGTAATGGCCCAGAGGTTAGAATCAACCTGGGTGAAAGTTCACACATGTATAATTGAGACAAGTGCAGGCTGTAGTAAGCTGAAAATACAACACCCATTCATGGCAGGCAGTAGGACCTAGGATCCAGCCAACTGTAGTTGACTCGGGAAACATCTACTAATGAGATCTGGAGCCTCTGGTTTTTATTTATTTCAACACTATTTGAGCCTATCAAACATATTGAAGGAGGACATCCTGCCAGAGAGACAATTTTTGTGTAAAGGAAAAGAAAATGATTAATATCCACTTAAGATATTAAGAGTTGTCTTTCCAGAGACTGTAAATCTGTTGTACAGAAAGGCCTTTTCAATATTATCCCTGGCGTTAGCTATGAAAAATGTAATTGTAGATTGTTATAAGAACCAAATGAGAAAATGCTTTGAAAGTTGCTATACAGTTGTAAATGTGTTATTATTTTTATTGTATCAGGTTACCATAAGAACATAGATAGAGCTAACTTGTTCAATAACTTCAAGTAGAACAGACCTAGGATATACCTCTTGAAATGTGCAGAGGAAATTTTTAGAATCAACATAAAATGCTATAGATTATTAGATTTACCCTCTTGAGTTTCAAGGAAGGGAAAAACACAGACTAGAAGGAGGTTTCCAAAAAGGTTAAAATAAGTTCATAGATGATTGATTCTCAGTGCTGAATTTTATGAGTAAGCAAAAGGTATTGAAAACATCTATACAAAAATTTGCCTCTCTCACTAAACTGTAAGCTCTGTCTTATATAGGTTCCTATTACTAGTCCATTGTATAGTATTTGGCATACAACAGATAACACATATTTGTCAAATTACTGTTCGTTTGTGTGTGTGTGTGTGTGTGTGTGTGTGTGTGTGGAGGAGGAGTGCATCAGGCAATCTTTTCTCATCAAGAAATAGCTGATTACTATTGGGGACAAAATCATGGGATGGTCTGACCCAGAAAACAGTTCCTATATATAGAATTCTATAAGCATTCATTCATCAAAGAAGCATATACATATTTTTAAAGTTAATAAACTAATTGAGAATCCCAGGACAAATGGAATAATGCATGCTCAGATGAATGTAACGTCAAAGGGTGATTGGCTACCAAACAGACAATGCAATTTAGAAGAAAGCAAGATATGGGTAAAGCATGGTCTTTTTTTTTTTCAAGAAATACATAAAAATTGCCCTTAAAATGATACTAGATTTAATGTTTTTATCTTCAGAGTGTAAAGCCATCGTGAGTGGATGGAAATAACATTAACAATTACAACTCTATGTAGAGTTTTCTAATAAATGGAAAGATTCAAGGCCTCTTTCATTGTGCCGTCTCATGACAGAAAGTGCTCAAGAAAATGCTGGTTTCCCAGCTGGCAGGTCTCCAAGCAATTTATTAATTACATATCCAATGTTTGGCTGGGTGTGGTGGCTCACACCTGTAATCCCAGCACTTTGGGAGACCAAGGCAGGTGGATCACCTGATGTCAGGAGTTCGAAACCAGCCTGGCTAACATGGCGAAATCCCATCTCTACTAAAAATACAAAAATTATCCAGGCATGGTGGCCCATGCTTGTAATCTCAGCTACTCAGGAGGCTGAGGTAGGAGAATCACTTGAACCCAGCAGGCGGAGGTTGCAGTGAGCTGAGATCGCGCCACTGTACTCCAGCCTAGGCAACAAGAGTGAAAATTCTGTCTCAAAAAAAAAATATATATATCCATGCCTGTTTGTTCTGACAGCTCCATTGAATAAAAGGAAAATCAACAATGCTGCATTTATAGTCAAATTTGTCTTCTCCATTAGCACACACTTTATGTATCTACCAACATTTCTTGGCTAAGACATTCATGATCCTGGATGGAGTGACAAGACTCTTTAAACAAAGGCAGGATAACGGAAGAGAAGGCACGGGATTTTTCTGCCATTTGGAATGTTACAGGCTGTGCTGCCAAGGTTCTTGTCACACGGATTAGGATCCTCACTTCCTCATTGCCCAAGTGGGTCACCCACAACCAGGAGGAAATTTAAAATCCTCTTGCTTGGTGCACTATGTTCAGACATGCTATGCATGATAAGCTTGATATTTATAATCTCTCTGCACCTTTTACCTAGAACATGTCATTCAGATAAAAACGTACTTCCTGTGAGGCATTAAACAATTACTGTAAACTTCTTCCCACACACGGCATAAAGCATCTCTGCATTACAGGCTTCCATGCTGCTTGTATTATTAGGGCAATTAGAAAGAAGAATGATCACCTCTTCCAGGCTTCCCCCAACACCCTAATACTTAGCTTAGAGCTAGAACTAATTAGAACTCCACCTTTTTTAGGAAGAAGTTGGTTGTGTCCATTATGTATTCTTGTGAAAAGCAGCAATGTCATCTTTAAATTCCCCAGTGGAAAGCAATTTTAGATGTTTACAATTGGAGATTTTCAGTTAAAGGAGAGTGTGGAGAACTGGAGGAGATAAACTATAAAAACTAAAAGCCATTTCAGCCTTTCAAATAATTTTTAAAGGATCTAACCCACTAATTATCTTGAAAACTCTCCAGAGTCATTTTGAAATAGTGAAGCTTAAAGCAACAAGCATAGTGCCTGAAAATAAGGAAGTGCTTTAAAACAGCAGTCCCCAACATTTTTGGCACCAGGGACCGGTTTTGTGGAAGACAATTTTAACATGGACCAGGGTGGCGGGGTAGGAGCAGGGATGGTTTTGTGATTCAAGTGCATTACATTTATTGTGCACTTTATTTATATTATTATTACATTGTAATATATAATGAAATAATTATACAACTCACCATAACATAGAATCAGTGGGAGCCCTGAGCTTGTTTCCTGCAACTAAGCCTTCCATGTGGGGGTGAAGGGGGACAGTGACAGATCCTCAGGCATTAGATTCTCATAAGGAGCATGAACCTAGATCCTTCACACTTGTAGTTCACAATAGGGTTCATGCTCCTGTGAGAATGTAATGCCACCGCTGATCTTACAGGAGGTGGAGCAGCAATGCGAGTGATGGGGAGCTATTGTAAATACAGATGAAGCTTTGCTCCTTCGTCCAACTCTCACCTCCTGCTGCGGAGCGTAGGTCCTAACTTGCCATAGACCAGAACCAGGGGTTGGGGACCCCTGCTTTAAAATGATTATTACAAAAAAGATGCATATAGCAAAATAATTTCAAACTTGAGAATCTATCCTATTAGTAAAGGGTTCTTCAAATATGCTATGACTTCCCTTATGTACTCCAATATTTACAACATTTACTTTCAATAAAACATTATTTTGAATTCTGATCTCTAATTTACTCTTTTTTTTTTCTAGGTAGAAACAAACAGCAATTAATCATCATATTGATTCAATCATTATTCACATCTTTCAAGAGAATTACATAATATGTTCTGCTTTATCCATATTTACTTGACCTGTGCAGGATAATAAATAAAGTCATTTTTAAAGGGTCAATTTTACTTAGAATCATGTTTCCGTACATTGTACCTCAATCGTGTAAGGAAGGAACAGGATGTGGATCTGACAAGGAGGCAATCCAAGTGCAAAGCAGAAATTACAACCCTATCAATACATGCAAACTCACATCTAATAAATTCTGCATGTTTAAAAGTTGAATAAGACACTGGTAAAATCATTTTTCTTTTTCTTTTCTTTTTTCTTTCTTTTTTTTTTTGAGCAATAAAGCTTTTTAATCACTAGGGTGTAGGCGGACTGAGTCCGAAAAAGGAGTCAGCAAGGGGAGATAGGGGAGATAGGGGCGGGGCAGTTTTATAGGATTTGGGTAGGTAGTAGAAAATTACAGTTAAAGGGGATTGTTCTCTTGTGGGCAGGGGCGGGGGTAACAAGGTGCTCGGTGGGGAGCTCCGGAGACTTATTGTCCAGGAGAAGGAATGTCACAAGGTAAGGTCATCAGTTAAGGCAGGAACTGGCCATTTTCACTTCTTTTGTCGTTCTTCAGTTGCCTCAGGCTACCTGGATGTATACGTGCAATTAATAAGAAAAACAAAACAAAATAGTGGTGAAGTGTTGAGGCAGCAAAAATTTTGGGGGGTGGTATGGAGAGATAATGGGCGATGTTTCTCAGGGCTGCTTCGAGCGGGACTAGGGGCAGCATGGAACTAGAGTGGGAGAGATTAAACTGAAGAAATATTTTGTGATAAGGGGTGATATTGTGGGGTTGTTAGAAGGAGCATTTGTCGTATAGAATGATTGGTGATGGCCTGGATGTGGTTTTGTATGAATTGAGAGTCATTTTTCAATATACAGTCATGTACTGCATAGTGATGTTTTAATGATGAAACATATTTGCAATAGTGGTCCCCATAAGATTATAATGCTATATTTTTATTGTATCTTTTGTACGTTTAGATATGTTTGTTTAGATATGCAAATACTTACCATTGTGCTGCAAATGCGTATTGTATTCAGTGCAGTAACGTGCTATACAGGCTTGCAGCTTAGGAGCAATAGGCTACACCATATAGCCTAGGTGTATAGCAGGCTGTACCATCTAGGTTTGTGTAAGCACACTTTATGATGTTCACACAATAATGAAGTCACCTAAGGATGCATTTCTCAGCATGTATCCCCATTGTTAAGCAACATATAGCTACACATAATATTTTTAGTAAAACAAATTAGCTTTTCCTACCATGAATCATCTAATCCATTACCCAAGATTTCAGGATAATTGTGTCCACCCCCCAAACCCACACACACACAAAAATTGTTCTTAACAGACTTGAAAGACTTTTAAAGACCATTGTCTTCCCTGTGGCCACATTCCACACTCTCATAGTTTCCTCCTTACATTTGATGATAATCTCATGTTCCTTAATTTAAGGTCCTTATTCCTACATGGACATCAGTGGAAATTCTGAAGATCTGGGTAACCATTAGCTTTCATACAATGAAACCAGAGTTCCTAAAGCATTACTACCAAACCACTCTATTACCTCTTTTTTCTCAGACTGTCTAACTTTTCTCTTTTAAACTTCATTACTTTCACTACTCCTGTCTGAGCACTTCCCAGGTTTATAGCACCTCCTGTAAGTGCATTCATATATTCATTCATCCAAAAATGATTCAAGTGCCTAATGTGTGCCAGGATGGGTACACAATGGTAAATAAGCTAGTCACGTTATACTCCATGATAGAACTTACCATCCAACAGAGGAATCCCAAGAATGCAAGAGCATTCTGAAACACCCTAAAATTTAAAAGTTATAAATTGTCATAAAAGTCATAAAAGTCTCACTTGTTTCAATTGTTAGTGACCCAAAATAAAAATGCATTCTCTATTAAAGCCAGGAATTACTTGAGCCACATTTGAACTCTGTCCTGCAACAATATCTAACAGTTTTAACGTCTTAGTGAAAGGTCTCTCAAATTTCTCACAAAATTACATCATTCTCTTGTTTTCCCTCCAAACTCCACTTTGTCTCAATAACTTACGTAAATTGCAGTCTTTGTTTTCAAACATCAATACATGGTTTTCCAATGACATCATCCTGAGACTAACAACATTCTGAATTCAGCCATAAAAACTCCCTTCTTTTTTTCAGCTTTATCACTATCTCTTCTATGGAACTACCTTATTCATTTTCAAGTTGCACTCATGAATAAGCAACAATCAAAGAAAGCAATCAGCCAAAATCAGATAGATGCCACAGGAGCCACGAGGAATGGCTATTTTTAACACTAACTTCTAAATACAGATGGCAAACTAAAACACAAGGTCAACTTAGAGACAACTTTCCTCAAAGTATTGGCCAAAACAAACTAATTTCATCCAGAGAAATAAAGAAGCATAATCTTATCTGTGTTGCTTCTAAGCCTAGGCATTTCCATGATTCTTTTGAAGTGGGCTACTTTCCTTACACAAAACACTCTAAATTCTGAAGATTCTAGACCTTCCCACTTAAAATGGGCCACTATAACCCCAAACCACATTTGACACATTCAGTTATGAGTGACTGGCGCATTCTGAACTATCCTGAAACAAATGATCACTGCATTGATAAGCTCTACCTTTAGTATTTAAATAACAAGTTCATTTTGGCCAGTAAGTTCAAACAAATAAGTACGTTTGATATCCAGTTAAATCAGCTTCATAAAGCACATGATACACATTTAGTTAAATCTGGTCAATTATAATTAGAGTGAGAATATTTAATATTTATTTAGTGCTTAATGGGCCAGGAAGTATTTTAATATGTTTTATGCATTAACCTATTTAATTATAACCACAACCTAAGAGGTAGGTACTACATGTAACCCTGTTTTACAGATGAGGATGCACGGCAAAGGCAGAAAAAATAACATGTCCACCATCACATGGTTAATAAGTAGGAGAATCATGATTCCATCTTGGGAAGTGGCCATCTGACTCTGAATCTGAGTCAAAAGCAGCAGGTTGTGCCAGCATCTCTCAAACAACAACTCTGATGTTCTAGATTTTTGATTCCAACAAATACAATGTAACCCAGATTTTATCAATGGCAGCCCTAAAATTGTCTTTCTCCACCAAAAAACAAAGTTATAAAAGTTGAGTGATAAAATCACAGTCTAAGAAAGAGCTGAATTCACTGTAATTCAGCTTTCCACCTTCAGCAGATCCTCACTGCTTCTAAGCAATCATTGCATTCAACTCTACTTGACACATTAAAGCTGTGCCAAGTGTGACTTTCCTCAAGTCACCCTGCACTCCCCATTCTAGTCACTTTCCACAGAAGCAGTCTGTGGTAAGCTGCACCCACCTTTTCATTTTCAGTATCAACATTCTTGGTATCTCTACCTGCTAACTTTGCTTGCTAATGCTTCTGAGGAAAAAGCCAGAAGTTCCCTCTCAGTTCCCCATTACCTGGTCACGAACCTTCCATAACCCACTACTGTAAGTAAGATAACATCAGAACTCTTACATCTCACATTTCTGCTCTGCTATGGTCTCATCCCAGTGTACCTCTTCTTCCTTCATGAATGGATCATCTGTTCCCATCAAACTTGTCTAGGCACGGTTTCCCAAACATGCTCTGTCCTTTCTAGTCCAGTGCCTTCAAATAGGCTGTTCTCTTCACCAGGACTACCTTCTGCCCCTTTAGAGACCCAACCACCTCAACCACACCCTTTCTTTAAGGACATGCCTAAGCCATTGATGTCCACTGTCACCCGCAATGATCCTGCTCCCCCAGCCCTGTCTTCACCTCTCTGACCTTATCTCCTCCCGGTCTCCCTGCTTTTAAATGTATCAGAAAAGTAAGTTTTTTTGGTAAAATGGTAGTTATAGAATCTAGGTGGCAGTTATATGATGTTCACTGTATAAATCTTTCAACTTTTTCTATGTCGAACATTTTTATAAAATTTAAAGAATAATAATGCTTTAGAGAGGTCTCCTCTGACTATACAAATTTCAGTTGCCCACCAACTGTTTTCTGTTGCATACCTTTATTTTCTTCACAGTATTTCTCATTAGCTGATGGCGTGTTGATCATTCTTTTGCTCATCATTGCCTGTTTACTTTCCCTATTAGAATGCAAGCTCCCTGGAGAGTTCCCAGGATACTGTCTATCACCTAGAATACTGCCTGGAACATAACAGTTGTTTAATAATAACTTCTCAAGTAAATCAATGAATAGATACCCCATGATACTGCTTATTATTACCTGTCAGTTTACACATGAATGTATACTTTCCAAACAGATTCTTAGTTCCTTGAAAATTGTACTTTTGCGCAGTTTTTTTAATATTTAGCAACATTTTAGGAGCACAATAGAGGCTTACATTCTTCTCATATTAATAACACAATCTATTTACAAGTTAGTATCTTTAAATTATATAATACTATATAAATGATAGATTTTTATTCTTGCATTATTATCATTTAGCTTCCATATCTGTAAAATGAGAAGAACTGGAAGCTTTTGGGTGAAGAAGGCCAAATGAAAATAAGGTATTGTACTTATAAGTGCAAGCTAAACATTGGGTACACAGGAACATAATGATGAGAAAAATAGACACTGGAGACTCCAAAAGTAAGGAGAGAAGGAGAGCAGCAAGAGTTGAAAAACTACCTATTGGATACCATGTTCACTACTTGGATGACAGGATCATTAGAAGCCCAAACCTTAGTATCATGCAACACACCCATGTAACAAACCTGTACATGTACCTCCTGAACCTAACATAAAAAATAAAACAGGCTGGGTGTGGTGGCTCACGCCTGCAATCCCAGCACTTTGGGAGGCTGAGGCAGGAGGATAACTTGAGGTTAGGAGTTTGAGACCAGCCTGGCCAACATGGTGAAACCCCGTCTCTACTAAAAATACAAAAATTAGCCAGGCATGATGGCACGTGCCTGTAATCTCAGCTACTTGGGAGGCTGAGACACAGGAATGGCTTGAACTTGGGAGGCAGAGGTTGCAGTGAAGCAAGATTGTGCCACCGCACTCCAGCCTGGGCAACAGAGCGAGACCCTGTCTCAAAAAATAAATAAATAAAAATAAAAATAAAATATTTTTAAAAGAAAAGAAGTATTCTTTCTAGATCATAGAATTTTACAAATTAGAAAGGAGCTTAGACAAATTTAATCCAACCCTTCATTTTACAGATGAAGAAAATAAGACTCAGAAAGAAAGGATAACAATTCAAACATTCTGGAGAGCTATGAATGACAGAGACAAAACGAGGGTCCATTCTCTCAATTCCCAGTTTCGACTCCAAGTGAATAAAGCAGGGCCCTGGGAATCTGCCCATCTCCATTTGGAAGCTCCTGTTATTTCTCCAGCTGTCTCCTAGACACAGAAATCACTCTATGTTGACTCAGTATTAACGTTTGGATGACAAAACTATGAAAGAGTTTTTGCTAATACTATTTTGCCTTGAAGAATTTGTTTACTCTTCACCAAATCTAAGTGCTGTTTTTCCTCCACTGTGTTGCCATAACCATCTTCAAGGCTTACATCTCTTCTCTCCCATTGCTCCCTCACCAACTTCTCTCTCTTACAACCTCTGTAAACACTGTAGAAAGATCATCAGGAAGGCTGGGATTCCAAGCTGAGGGCAGAGGCTGGATAGCTGGGTGGCTGGCACAGGGCACTCCCACATGATCTGAGGAACAAGCAGGGGACTCTCCCCTTAGCCATCATGTTTACTTCTCTCCCAACTACCCCTGCAGCTCAAAGGATTATCATTCAGACAAAACTACAAAGAAGTCTGAAAACAGAGTAATGAAGAAAAGCCTGCTTGGACAACTATTTTCTCAGGCACACTAAAAAAAAATAGTTACATAATCTTCTTTAAATTCAGGAATGTGGAAAGCCTTTTTAGAGCCCTAGGGATTACACATCTAGCCATAGGAAATAACAGAGGAGAGGAAATGAATGTTGTCCACAATATCTTCTCTCAAAAACAGTCTTTGTATCATGGACTAAAGTGAAGAAAGAGAAGAAAAATGATTTCAGGAGGTCCAATCCATGCTTCCAAAGCCCTCAACAGACATTTACTGAGAGCCTATGCTAGCAACATGCAATAGCTAAGGCCTGAAGATTTTAGCCTTTGACCACCTCTACACTCTCTTCCCTATGATTCAGCAAAATGGATCTGCCAAGCCCTTTATCTTGCTATGCCCCAGCTTGCTTTCGTCTTTCAAGACTCTGGCCTTCAGCAATCTGTTCTGCCCAGAATGCTCATAACTACTTTACTGATGAAATCCTGCTCTTTTCTTAAGGTGTAATAACAGCAACAATGACAAGTAACATTTATATAGTGCCTAATATATACCAGAAACTGTTCTAAGCCTTGTATGTATACATATGCACATCTATATGTTTATAGTATCGATATATTTAATCACTTATTTTAATTACTTTATAGTATTAACATACTTTTAATCACTTTCAATCACTTATTGAATTATATGCTTAATATATAAACTAAATAACATGTCAGTATATACTGAACCATAAAATATATCAAATTATAATTAAATGTATTCATATGTAATATACATTATATTATATATTATCATATGCATGTATTATACATACATAAATAAAATTAACTTGCTTAATCATAATGATTCCCTTAGAAAATATTATTTCCATTTTACAGATGATTAAACTGAGGAACAGAAGAGTTAAGTGTTATTTTCCCAGAATAAAACAGATGGCAAGGAACAGAACTGGAATTTAAACACCAAACAGCCTGTCTTTCAATGCCAAAGTGTTAACCACAGTTCACTGTTCAACTTGTTCAAAATCAGCTACTGCTATGGAGGCATCCCTAGCCTCCTCTCACAACATAATCGTTCTTTATTCTGCCTTCCCATAGCACTCTATACATGTCTCATTGGTACTTATCTCACTGTCTGGGGATTTCTTTTTATCACACGTATGTATCTCCCTACTTCCACTTCTCATTTAAACCTTTACTCACCTCCTTCCCAGAGGGAGATAATTGAGGGAAGAACTTCCTGTACCTTATTCTCTATATTCCTTGAACAAAACACAATGGCTGGCACACAGCAGATCTTCAATAAATGTTTGTAAAAGGAATGAACGAAATAGCTTTAAAAGGGGTCGACAGAATTGTGGTGAGTGCATCTCTTGGCATGAGACAGAAGAAATGCTTTCTGCAACAGGTGGAAGCACCAAGGAGTGCATGGACCAGAGCATCCTCAAGGTACCTGGGCCATTCTGATTGCATGGACTAGTCAAGAAGCTCATTTGGGCTAAGTTGGTTTCTAAATAGGTACACATTCATTCCATGAATGTCATCTATGTAATTAATTCTGTAGGCACATTTAATCAGTATTTCAAGTTTCCTGACTTAGAGGATTTTAGTTTACAAGAGGAAAATGAAAAATTGAACAGTATAAATAATGTAGTCCCAATGAATACCATAGATAATTATCATGGAGACTCAAAGGAGGAAGGCTCATTTGGGATAGTAACAGGAAAGGCAACATGGAGAAGCTGAGATTTAAGGGAGAGGTAGGTTGAGGTGAATGGAGGGACTTGGAAAGTCATTCTAAAGATGCGCAGAAACACATTGTCTCTCCCAACAACAAGAAATTAGTATGGTAACCAGCCTTACACATACAGGCCCACCAGTTGTTTACATTTCTTACTACAAACTACTAAATTAGTTTCTTACAGAATTCAAAATCCAATGAGTTAATTCTATACAAAATTATTTACCTAAGGTTTCATTATTCCAAAATAAACTATCAAAATTTCAGAAATGCAGCAAACCTAGAAAGTCAAAGATAACAATAACCTCCCATCAATCCTTCTGGCCTTTCACTGCTTTGTCCCTATTTACTTGAGGATTCTCTGAGACAGAAATATTCCCCCAGAGAGATTTATTACTAAACATGTGGTTTTGGAATAGTTTGAATTTCCTAACATTTTCCATTGAGTTTGTTTACTTGTTCTCTCTCTCTCTCTCTCCCCCCAGCTCTCAGATTTTGCATGTCTTTTTATCCTCCCCAATTTTTTGTATTAAATTTTGCCATTAGAGTCCAAAGGCATTGCTGAATCCCAATGTCATCATTTAGAGCAACAAAGGAGATTAAAGCCTTAGTAGTGTTTGGTATAATACCTCAACCAAAGTTTATAGATGTCAGAATAATTTTTAAAATTAGGACAAAAAGTAAAAAGAAAAACAAAATTTTCTCTTTAAAAAGCAAACATTCTATAAACAAATAAATACAATTTTCCAATTGTTAAACCCAACTTCCCAGAATCAATAGACTTTATCTAACATAAGGTTGGAATATAATTCTGCAGTGTTACTTACTTGGTTGAAAATAAAAGGAACTTCTTTCTTCTCTCCCACCTTCATAGAAGATACAGTAAATGTTGCTGTCCCTAGAGTTTCATCCATGACATAATTGGCATCCATTAACGTAATCTACAGAGTAAAATGTGAAGCACAAAAATAAAATTTCCCATGGATCTTTGGAAATGACATCTATAATTTCCACCACATTTAAAAAAATGAAGCTCTCGAATGATATTTAAGAGTCCTTTGAAGATCTCAATATTTAATTAGTAACAATACTTTTATCTTTTCCTTTTTTTTTTTTTTGAGACAGGGTCTCACTCACCAGGCTGGAGTGCAGTGGCGGGATCTCGGCTCACTGCAACCTCCACCTCCCAGATTCAAGCGAATCTCCTGCCTCAGCCTCCTGAGTAGCTGGGATTACAGGCAAGCGCCACTACATCCAGCAAATTTTTGTATTTTTAATAGAGACAGGGTCTCACCGTGTTGGCCAGGCTGGTCTCGAGCTCCTGACCTCAAGTGATCTGCCTGCCTTGGTGCTCTGAAAATGCTGTGGGGTGAGCCACAGTGCCCGGCCAATCTTTTCCTTCTGAGTACTGTGTTTGCTATAAGATAATAATTTTTCACATTTTCCTGATTGATTTATTCAATTATCATGTTTTCAAAAATGAAACTTTATCTCCTCTCTACTTTGGAATATGAGAAAGATATTAATGTAGAAAATCGATACAAATATTTTGGGAAAAATTAATTTTCACTTTTTAAAAAGGCAATTTAAAATATTTTTATTCTGTTATACTGGGATTCTGTCCTTGATAGCAGAAAATATGTTTTCTCCAAAGCACGTGGGGAGGACAGCAGTTTTCCCAACCCTACCTAACTCCTGTATGTCCTGATAGACACTCATATTACTTGACAGACACCATTTAGATTCTAGTCTACCAAGCTGCCCAGTCTAACTCCAACTATAGCTAACAGGAACAAAAAGGCAGTAAAAGGACAAACTCAAGCATGTCTCTCAACATGAATCACAACCATCTAACAGCATCCAAATGGTTCACTTACCTCCAAAACATTTTCCTGATTAGGATCCAAAATAAATTCAAAGGTCTCATTCCACACAGGGTTTATGTCATTATTGAAATGTCTTGTTCTCTTCCTGCTGTCAGGGGTTGTAGAGATAAAAAGTTCCACATAGGGATCTGGAGTATCAACTACAGATAGTAAACACAAACAAGAAGGAGGTAGAAATGTGATTCATAGTTCCTAAATTTTTATTAATATATGTTGTCAGTTTATTCTCAATGAATCTGTAGTGATGTATTTAAATGTCTGAGACAAGATAATATACACGTAATAGAAAAACATCATAGGGTAGATACTTTTTACATATGTCGCTGTCCTTCATAATAGTCCTGTGAGAGGGAATTGTTTATTAAGTGATTTATTCAGAATTCCTCCATCTATCTAGAGAGGACAGGTTCACAGCAGTCAACATCTCAGTCAAGCTACTACAGGATGATAACAATGTCACCCAGCTAATGCCAACATGACCTTCACCCAGGACTGTGACAGTGACAAGATCATGGGTTTAAAGCTAGAGACAAATGCACAGACCTACTGTGAACTCATTTTTGACAAAGGTGCCAAGAACATACACTGGGGAAAAAACAGTCTCTTCAATAAATGGTGCTGGGAAAACTGGATCTCCATATGCAGAAGAATGAAGCTAGACTCCTATCTCTTGCCATATACAATAATCAATAAAAATGGATTAAAAATTTAAATGTTAAGATCTCAAAATATAAAACTACAACAAGAAAACATTGGGGAAAATCTCCAGGAGAACAGTCTGGGCAAAAATTTCTTGAGCAATACCGCACAGGCACAGACAACCAAAGCAAAAATGGGCAAATGGGATCACATCAAATTAAAAAGCTTTTTTGCACACCAAAGGAAAAAAAATCAACAAAATGAAGAGACAACCCACAGAATGGGAGAAAATATTTGCAAACTACCCATCTGACAAGAAATTAATAACCAGAATATATAAGGAGCTCAGAAAACTGTAGAAAAACATCTAATAATGTAACCAACAAAATGAGCAAATGATTTGAATAGACATTTCTCAAAAGAAGACATACAAATGGGAAACAAGCATATGAAAAGTGCTGAACATCATTAATCATAAGAGAAACGCAAATCAAAATTACAATGAGATCTCATCTCACCTGGATAAAATGGCTTATATCCAGGCAATAACAAATGCTGGCAAGGATGTGGAGAAAAGGGATCTCTTGTATAATGTTGGTGGGAAAGTAAATTAGCACAACCACTATAGAGAATAATTTGGAGGTTCCTCAAAAACCTAAAAATAGAGCTACCATATGACCAAGCAATCCCACTGCTGAGTATATACTCAAAAAAAAGGAATCAGTATACTGAAGAGATATCTGTACTCCTGTGTTTATTGCAGCACTATTTACAATAGCTAAGATTTAGAAGCAACCTAAGTGTCCATCAACAGATGAATGGGTAAATAAAATGTGTTACAGATACACAATGGAGTGTTACTCAGCCATAAAGAAGAATGAGATCTCGCCATTTGCATGGATGGAACTGGAAGTCATTATCTTAAGTGAAATAAGCCAGGCACAGAAAGACAAACAGCACATATTCTCACTTATTTGTGGGATCTAAGAATCAAAACAGTTGAACCCATGGAGGGGGCAGAAGGATGATTACCAGAGGCTGGGAAGGGTAGTAGGGGGTTGGAGGGGAGGTGGGGATGGTTAATGGATACAAAAAAAACACAACAGAAAAATGAATAAGACTTGCTATTTGATAACACAACAGGGTGACGATAGTCAATAATAACCTAATTGTTCACTTAAAAGTAACTAAAAGAGTGTAATTGGATTATTTGCAACAAATCATAAATGCTTCAGAGGATGGATACCCTATTCTCTATGATGTGATTACTTTACACTGCATACCTATATCAAAACATTTCACTTACCCCATAAATATATACACCTACTATGTACCCATAAAAATTAAAAAGTAAAAGTAAAAAGTTAAAAAAGAAAAAAAATTGAAAAATACTTAAAAAAAAAAAGATTATATTTGTCAATGTTAGAAAAATCATCCTGCTTACTTTATCAGATAAAATAGTGGAAGTCATTGTGAGAAGAATATTGTTTATTGTTATAGAGTTGCCTTGTATGGTTGTACAGGTTGTGCACTGAACAACTTTAAGGGGTGGCACTCATATTAAAAATCAACATGTATTTATTATGGCAATATTCAGATGGAAATGAGGTGTCTCTATGAAGCAACAATTTTTTCTTTTCCTTTTTTTTTTTTTTTTTTTTTTGAGACAGAGTCTTGCTCTGTTGCCAGGCTGGAGTGCGGTGGCACAATCTCAGCTCACTGCAACCTCGGCCTCCTGGTTCAAGCAATTTTCGTGCCTCAGCCTCCAGAGTAGCTGGGATTACAGGCACATGCCACTATGCCCGGCTAATTTTTGTATATTCAGTAGAGACAGGGTTACACCATGTTGGCCAGGATGGTCTCGATCTCCTGACCTCCTGATCTGCCCGCCTCAGACTCCCGAAGTGCTGGGATTACAGTCATGAGCCACCATGCCCGGCCAGTAACGGTTTTTTTTAATTTCACATAAATACCCACTTGAATCAGGGTATGATATGTGTGCCCACTGAAATAGAACAAAACAATTGCAAATAAAGAAATTATTTTAATTTCCTCCCATTACATATACACTTAGCAACAAAGCAAGTGACCCAAACTGTGCAAGTATTGATCACTCCTTTTTTAGGATTCCACCGAATCCTTTAATGTCTTACAGCACTGGACACACTATACTTTATGGATGAAATTATACATCTATCTGTCTTTTCCTACAAGACTATAAACAACTTGAGGGCAAAGATCTTGTCTTCCTCAGCTGTACATCTTCAGAAGCTAACAACAGAAAGCGACAATTACAATATTTAAGGTTTCCTAACCTATTGACTTGACTTTCCCGTTTAACAGGTGCTTTTCCATGTGGCCATTATAATTAATAACAAAAACAACAAATAACTAAGTAATGACTACAGGGATCTGTGTTAAGTACTTTACACACATTAGTCTCATTTAAATCACAATCGCGCTATAATGTAAGTACTTTATTTTAGTGTTAAAGTAACAGGAACTGAGAAATATTAAGCATTCTGTCCAATATCACATAGCTAATAAGTATCAGGTCAAGTTCTTGAACCTGGGTCATTTGACTACAACAATCATTCTCTTATTACATCATGTTCCTCAGTAACAAAAATTAGATTACAGGGTATGGATTCTGTGGAAAGAGGAGCTGGAATTAGAGGAAAAGAAAGAGAGGGTGAGCGCAAGAGTGAGGGAGGGAGGGGGGAGAGAAGAAGTACAGAGGTCTAAACAAAAAGATCCAACAATTGAAAATAAAGGAAAAGCAAAAATAATAGTTTCTGACCTATTGATTGGGTTTCCCCCCCAAAAAAATTTAAATAGATGTTGTCTGTCAACAACAGCTATGGTCATCAAAAAATGTAATCAATGTCTTTCACTTAATTGTTCAGTATTGCTCCTAGTTCTTTATGTAGTCATCAGCTTCTTTAGATGCATGTGTATGTTTGGTGGTTGTTATTATAAAACGGGAGGATCTACAAACAAGGTATCAGCCTTTGAGGCTGCCTTTAATTTTCCGGCTTGGACCTTATACATCATTGGTAAAGAGCAGTGGGGCAAAAGTGAGAGTGCAACACAAATGCCCAGGGTTATTGTAAAAACATAGACCCTGACCTTCATCCCCAAAGACCCATTATCTGCATATCTGTAATGGAATTAAGGGCTTGCAATTTTTAACAAATAGTCTAGCTGACACTGATGTAGATCATCTTCTGGTCACACTTTTGATATCCTATTTTAGACAAAAGGGGAAAGCCAGTCATTCTCATTTCTAACTCGGTGCTTATACCTCTCAACAGGACCATGGAATACAAATTAGAAAACAAAAAGATTGAGTGGGAAGGATGATAAGGTGAAATGGGCCAAAGAAGAAGAGAACATGTCATAGGGTAACATTATCACATTTTCAACCAGGAGGTGACTGCTTCTTTTCCTTAACCATGTTTCTACCATATCACCAGTGCTCAGGATTGCAAATCAGAAGTAAAACTCCATATTTAGAATAGCAGTTGGTAGAAAATTATCAAGAAAAATATGTAATTTTAAGGAAAGTATTCAATTAATGCTTCAAATTATGTGTTACAAAACATAGCCCTACATCATCTCATAGGGCCAGATTTTTCTCATAAGGCCAATGCTCTTTTTTAAACCATTTTCCAAGAAGTAATAAAAAAAAACAAAGCCAAGCAAAAACCAACGTGGAATACAAGAGTGTGTAGGAAGGGGAGGCATGCAAATGGCAAACATCATTCATTCATTCAACAAATACGTGAGTGCCTACTATATGCCAGGCATTGCTCATTCACAAGCAGTTCAGCCTTGATAGGGAGCCAAACACTAAACTGAAAATTCGGATTATGGAAGTGAGTCAAATGTTAATAGCCTAATTTTAGAGGCAAGGTAAATTGAAGATAAGCAGTTACACTACCCCAGTGACTAGTAACTCAGTCACCCAGATTATTACACACAAATAAGGTCAAATCGTAGGTGGGGAAATTGCCTTTTCAGACTTAATCTTTACTTGAATCTTTGGGAAAGAGGAGGGTGAGGTCTACTTGGCCCAAACAAGAAGGAGCAAGCTGCAAGTGAAGTTCCTTGGAAGGCACCAGATGGGAAAAGGAAGGGACAAATTGAAGCACCATGAGTCAAACCATTATCTACCCATCTTCTCAGCCATTTTAGATTCTCAATGGGTCATATTTTTAACAAATTCTAATTCTGAAAAAATGATAAAGAAAATACCATAAAAACAATACCCACACCATGTTTATATATTAAAACATCCACAGACTTTGTTTAAAAAATCAGAATCCAGTTTAATAGCTGTCATGTTGGATTTGCATTATTTAATTTTACTTTGAAAGTAAGTCAGCTTTCTAAAATGTATGTCAAGAGTGGCAGCGTTTCTAATTTCTCCTCTTGATTCTTTAGCCAGAGACTTCAGAGTTAAGATGTCAAAGGATGCTGGACAGTGGAAAACTACCAAAACTGCACACTTTGATTTTGCAATCTGCATCAGCTCTAATTATTGTAAGCTAAGAAATATCTATAACAGTGGTAGATAGGATAAAAATAAGTTTTAAGAGGCTAGTTTAAAGTTGGATTACAATAATCACATAGCTCAGTTTCTTTGCATAATCTATAACCATCACTGGCATGGTAGCAAACAGAATTAGAAGATTTGAAAAGGAAGGCAGCCCACTTTGACAGTAAACACAGCCCAATACTTTAGAGAAGTTTCAAGGAATGAATTAAAGAAAAAGTTAAATGTAGAATTTGTTTTTTCCTGTACATTATACTTATTTCATGGCTTTGTCAATTAACACCTATAGGGCAATTGTGTGTTGAGTCACTAACTCAGCCTCATCTTCATTATTTTCAGCCAAACGTGGTGAAGCAAAGATGTAATATGTGGGCAAAAACCCCTTTTACATCTCATCCTTTTATCTAAATCTTGACAAACAAAAAATGTCGGGGGTGTGGAATACAGATCTTTTTTCTTCCCATAAAGTTGACATGAAACTACATGCACCAGAAATAGCTTCAGGGTGGTAAAACTTACTACTAAACTTCAGGAGTTTAAGGAGCGCCTGCCTGAAGTCATAACAGACCCATTTGTCATTTCAGCTTTGTCCAAGTAATATATCATGTGATTCATGAACTCATGGCAGCTTCTAAACTCCTAGTTCTATTTTAAATATTCTCTATTTGCCTATTTCCCCTTCATCAGTAGCAACTTAAACCTCTTGTTTGAAAAACAGATTACAAGTAATTTGTTACAATTCTTGTGATAAATAGGAAAAAAAAAATCCCAAAGGGGAAAGTCCTCCCAAATGTGTAGTCAAAATATGGCCCATTCTGAATAGCTATGGTTCAATGACAGTGAGCTTAAAACAGTGTTTCCCCAAATGTAGTCCATTGAAATACCATGACCTTCACGGATTCATCTGCAGTGCCTGTTAAAAATGCAGAACCTTAACACCTTCAATCATATTCTCCAGCATGGGCCTGGAAATCTGCATTTTGACAATTGACCAGGTGATTATCATTCACACATTTGAAGAACAGGGGCTTAAGGTATAATATTACGAGGAACTAAAGAACAGGAGTATAATAACACCCACAGAAAAATTACAAACATTTTGACACTGAGAAGGCAACAAAGTTACTGGTCTTCTGTCAAGGAGTTATTCTGCCCATAGACTAGATTAAGCCCAGTCCAGTCATTTACTTCTATTTCTCTCCAGACATAAAATACATTTTCAAATGGCCACGAGAAAATAAATCCAAGAATAAATTAAGTGTGGGTGTGTTAGTTGGCAATCTGTTTAAGGTGATGGACTGCTGTTCAAATGTTATGCTTCAATTATCAACAGAGTAGAAATGACTAAACGAGAAGAAGTAAGACCAAAACTTAAATGAAAATTTGTTGAACGAAATGCCTCTGAATACTATTCTCAGATGTGGTCATTCCTTTGATATATTTATGATCTAATAACATTGCTAATTACACACAGAGATCTTAGAGCAGCTTTTACGATTGTCAACCTTTTCACTACCCATGTACTAAGCTGGTTGAGGTATGAGGTAGGAGTTAAGATTCAGTCTTTTTCCCTGTATAACCAATAGACCCAGCATTATTTATTGGGAATACTGCCTTTAGCCCTTGCATTGCAGTATAAACTTTGCATTAATCAAGTGGTCACATAAAAGTGTAAGTCTGTTTCTGGACTTCCGTTTGTCTATTAGTCCATTAATCTATCATTTAAGCTTGCATCTATACCATGCCTATATCAAACTGTCTTAATTATAATATTTTTATATTAATTGTAATATCAGGTAGTCTAAGTCCTGGAACTTTGTTCAATATCTTCAGGATTATACTGGCAGTTACTTTATTTCCACACCTCAAAGATGTCAACTAATATCTTATGGTTCCTCTCTGTTTTGTTGAGAAATCCACTCTTGGTCATTTGCTTTTCAATATATTTTATTGGCTACAGAAAATACCCAGCCATTATATTTTCAAATATTACTTTTGCCCTATTCCCTCTCTCTTCCCAATGCTTTTTGTCATACCCCAGATATTCCTTATCTTTTTATTCTATATTTTATTTCCTTATTTGTCTTTTGTGTTTCAGTCTGGATATTTTCTATAGACCTATTTTTCAGTTCAGTAATTCTCTCTTTAACTGTTTTCAAACTACAGTAAAACCATCTACTGAGTTCTTAATTTCTTGTGTTTTTCAGTTTAAAATTTTCCATTTGATTATTTTGTATATATCTGGTTTCCTGGTAAAATCCTCCATCTTAGCAACTATTTTCTTGAACATATTACTCTTAGTTATTTTAAGATCCATATCCAATACTTGTGGATCTGTTTGTTTCTTGATCTTATTTTTGTTACACTCATATTCTATAAGCCACTGAATATTTATGATTCAGTCAACCTTTGACTGAATGCCAGACTTTTTTATGACAAATTATGGAAGAGCTAGATCTACCTCCACAGATGACCCACTTTATTCTCTGGCAGGCAGAGAAAGTAGGACTGATAGCCTCTATTACATTTTAACAAATGAATTGATTTCATTCTTTGTAAGGTTAGTCCACCTCTTGTTCACTCCCATTCTAAGGCTCCCAACTTAAAGTCAAGGGTATTTATTAGGCCCCTTTTAATTTGGTCTCTCTGATCTCCTTGTTTGTTTGTTTGTTTGTTTCCTCTTATGAGACTGCCAATATCTTTGTCCTGTTTTTCAGGTTTTTATTTTTGCTTCTCAGACTGTTGCCCTGCATGAATCAAGAATTTGGCTAGTGCCTTATGATGAAGGTGCTGGCTGTCAGGCATACTTCTTCTCTAGGCTTTCTCTCAAGGAACTTGGCTTCTCAAAATCAACTTATTTTGTCCTAAAATCCAGTCTTTATACCCCAAGTCCTTTGAGGTTGACAAAGCTCTGCTGGATTATTGGCCTCTTCACTGCTTGGCTACTTCCCATATCCCTATCACTCCCCTCCAACCTACCTAGATGCAGCTAACTAATAGACTGAGGGAAAACGTGGCTTGCAGAATATGAGCTTATTCCTTCTTTTTTTTTTTTTTTTTGAAGACAGGATCTTACTCTGTCAACCAGCCTGGAGTGCAGTGGCACTATGGTGCCATCTCAGCTCACTGTAGCCTCAACCTCCTGGTTTCAGGTGATCCTCACACTTTAGCCCCCTTCCCCAAGTAGCTGGGACTACAAGCTCACACCATCATGCTCAGCTAATTTTTTGTATTTTTAGTAGAGATGGGGTTTTACCATGTTGTCCAGGCCTGGTCTCGAACTCCTGGGCTCAAACAATTCATCTGCCTTGGCTCCCCAGAATGCTGGGATTATAGGCGTGAGCCACCACGCCCAGCCTGGCTTATTTCTCTTCTGAGATCTTAGTCCCTCAAGTCCCAGTTTACTCCAGCTTTTCATTCCTCTAGACATTTAAAAAAATTAATTTAATATGTGTTTCCTAAGTTGCTCTTAGGAAAAGTAAATACACTGCTATTAGTCACTTTAGCATACTTCAGTGACCATTTAGTTCCTAACTTGGCCAAACTATAATCATCCCTATCCTTCCCCTCCACCCACCATTCTCCACATGGCTGCTAAAACATGTACTGTTTTTTTCAAGCCACCTACCCTACTTACTACTTCTCTTTTGAGGACACAATTCAGACTTACACTTCACTAAAAAAAAACAAAAGGGGAGGATTAGATGTAGTCCTTCAATTTTCCTTCCCTATATCTCACAATTTAAAAAATATGTTTATAATTTAATAATGTATTCATATTTAAGTTCTTCCTCTATTATCTTAGAAGTAAAAGTATCCTTACACTCTTCCTTCAATACCGCTTCTCTCGGATATTTCTTATTTTTTAATCCCCAGCCTCAAATTTAATCTGTAAATATTGGTTTTGCCTTAGCTACTTTCTCTCAACTTATAAATATAAACAAGTATTGGGCATCCTTAAAAAAATGAACAAAATTTCATTAGTTCTTACAATTCTTCCAGATCTTTTCTCTCCTACATCAAAGATTTTGGAAAAATATAGTCTACACTTACTGCTTCTAAATCTCATTATTCCATAAGTTTCCAACCTACTGTCCTCTGCCTTCTTCTATTACCCTAATCGGTTCATTCTCTCGAACCTAACTTCAATGCCAAATTCAGTGAGCTTTTTCTCACTTTACTTAACACATATGCAACATCCTTGGTGCAATTATCTTTCTTTTGTGTCTAATATATCATTATTTTGTGATTTCCTACCTACCTCTCTAAATAGTTCCTCTATATCTTTCACCAGCTTTCTCCACCTCAACTCATCACTAAACTGTGGACTTTCTTCTTGTGTCCTTATAAATCTCTTATTAGAATTCTTCAAAAGGAAGCAAGGCCTTTAAACACTGTATTGCTCATGTAGTCAAAACCAAGTTGCAAAGGAATGATCGCAGATATTTATATAGTCTTGAAAACACTCAATATGCACCCCTCATATCACATGACATGCATTAATTGTGTAGTCTAGTTAATCTCAGATCCTTTAAAGTCGATTATCTTCAAGATTTAAATGGCAGCTACAATGCATTCCTTCATATCCTCAAGGCTACAAGGGGGAAGAAGTATAAACATGACAAATATGAGGTTCTTGATTATATGTTAACATATAATCTATTCTTAAGTAATATATTTTGAAATAGTTCAATCCTGTTTAGTTACTCTGAATCAATTCTGGATTTTCTTTAACACTCCTTTAGTTCTGCCTTGCACATAAATGTCAGTGTCTCCCTAATCTACATCTGTGAGCCCTACCTCCATTCCGAAATCTTAAATCTGCTCTCAAATGCCTCAAAAATACCTTGAACACCTTAAAGATACCTCAAACTCAATATTTACAAAGCAAACTTATTTTCATCATTCTTTTCCTAAATGTAAGACAGAAATTAATACAAAACAAAAAAAAACTAAAATGAAAACTTGTTATTTTTCCTCACTTTCTTTCCTATTTTATTTAATGATGTCATCTTTTCTAACCGTCTGGCCTAGAAACACAAGAGTTGTTTTTTCTTCATGATTCAAATATCCAATCTGTCTCTAAGTTTTAGCTTTTCACTTGCAAAATGATGTTAACTCCTTCATTTCATTCAAAATAATTGCCCCGATTCAACTAAGCACCACCTCTCACATAGACTATTACCATAATCTCTTAGTTGCTTATTCTCAAGGCACCTTCTATAATGCAACCACAACTATCCTTCTGAAACACACTTTTGACCTTCACTGCCTACCAAGTCAGGCCTAAATATGGTGAGAAAGACTTAAAGGCTCCCTCCCCACCCCCCATCAAACCCAAGGTTCTCCCTCTAGTCAGTGACCCTTCTCAGCCATTCACTGGAACATCACTCTACGGCAAAGAGGCATCTTTGGAATCTACACATTTCAAACATTCCACACAGGCATATTGATGGCAGAAATATTCATTCTAACAGAACTTTGCTGTACTTTTAGTTGTACATGTTGTTATGTTTTCTTTTGACGTTTTAGCTGATAGCTAAAGTTTATTCAAGTTGTTGTTCTTGTCCCAAGAATATCCAAGATAAGAGTCCAAAGACGGTACAGTTAAGAAATATGGGGAATGAGATGTTCTCTCCATTCTTTCCTTATCTAGTCCCCACTTCCCTAGTCAACTAGTTGTTTTGTTTTCCTATTGGGTGAAACTGGCAACTTTAAATCAAGTTCCCCAGAGGTTTTATCTAGATACAGCTGCATAAAATAAAAATAATTCCACATAAAGCTTCAACCTGCTGATTAGGTATTATTATTTCCATCAGAGGTGAAGAAATTGAGACTCAGAGGCATTTAGTGAGTTGAGCAAGTTCATTCAGAGTTGGGGTTTTAAGCCAGTCTTTCTGAAACCAGAGTTCTTGCTCAGTCAAATATTCCAGTACTAATAACTTCTACCTCTTTTTGTCTCTATGAAACTGTAAACTCCATGATAGCAGTGAGCACAGCCTTCCTATTCACTCCTGTGTCCAAGAGTCTCACATAAAGTCTGAGATATAGGAACATGATACACATTACTAAAAGAAAGGATGATGGACTGACCCTAACCGATACTGTGGAACAGGTCACCTTTATCATAGGCACAACAGTCTCCACTCAAACTTCATTTTACTCTTTGGTAATAGGTCTCAACCCTCCTGGTGTTTGTCCCCAACCTGTTTATTTGGATTGTAATATAAATCAATGTCAGTCATTTCTTCCAAGTATATTTGTAATTAACCTTTATTTGTAAGTATTAATTTTATATTAAAAAAACCTGAACCTCAGCTTACCTCCCTTCATAATAACTCCAAGGAATAGGCAGAGTGCCACAGGACTTGTTTACATGTAGCAGCCCCTGCTCCCTCCAGAAAGAGATCAAAATTATAATTGTTATGGCTATAGATGCTGAAAGACAATTCCTGGGAATTGCTGGGAGTGCAGAAGCTGGAAAAGTTAGTGAAGAATCCAATGTGGTTTAGTAAACAGAACTTGGGCAGTAATTCTGTGGGCAGAAAGGAGTAAAGATTTTACAACAACTTGAGCATTGTCTAGGAACTCAAATGTGGAATGCCTTTCCCTCATTTGAAATTACAATGCAGTTTTATTAACACTATGTTGAAATCCCTTTATTAGGCAGTCTCCAAGTTAAGCTGTACATTTCATTTCCTTTTTTCTCATAGGCTGAATATGTATAATAGTGCTTTCTAAAGTCACATTTCCTTTTGTAAGGGAGTGTAAGGCAGCATGACACTATCAGAAAGTGCCATCAGTCAAATGGATGTCAGCAAGACAGCACAATAGTATCCACTCATGATCAACTTGGTACATTTCGTACTAGCAATTGATTTAGTACATTAATGAATAGCTAACTGAGAGTTGGTATACAATAAAAATGATTTATTGCAAAGATGTTGATATTCATGGGAAAAAAGGGGGTAATATACGCCAAAACAACACAAAGAACACTAAATGTAGATCTAAAACAGAATTGAAAGTGTCGTTGTTGCCTGCAGTGTCATTTTACTTAAACTTCTGTGATATCTTCTTGGAGGGAAAAAACATATCTTTGGAATCTGTATCTGTGCTTGGAATGTTTTAAATGCTTAGAATGTACGGATGTTTCTTGGAATCTTTCTAGATTGAATAGAAAGAGTAATTCTCCAGAAATTCTTATATACCGTGATAAAACATATTAATTTATTCATATTATTCATTTTAGCTATATGGATTTAAATATATATGAATTCCACTTACTGTAGGCAAGAAAAATTATTCTTTTTCATTAAAAAGAGATTCTTAACCTTAATGCTATTGACATTTTGGGCCAGGTAACTCTTTGCTCTATGGTGTTGTCCCTGACTTCTAGCTGCTAGATGCCAATAGAAATACCCGATTTTGACAAAAATGTCTCTAGAATATTGCCCAGTGTGCACCAGGAGGCAAAATTGTTTCCCAGTTTAGAACCACTGCACTAAAGCAAGACATAACTCTTGATATTTATTCACTAGCATAAATCATAAAAAAATAGGTAAGCTCCCTAAATAATATATATTGGACAGATTATGTCAATCTCACTTTAAATATTGTTCTTATGATTTTCTTTTCCAAAATTGAAATGCACCCCCTACCCATTCCATATATTAAAAGGCTACCTAAGTTATAAAGCCCATCTCAATCTACATTTAAGCTGTAAAGTCTTCTCTTATTGGCAGCATTTTTCCAAAGGGTTATTTAAGCCCATTTCATCTTCCCACTTACCCCACACACTGCTCACAGGCAAAGCTGCTGCACAAGTAAACATTGAAGTGAGGCAAGTTTGAGTTCCAGCCCCAAAACATAACAGCTCTGTGATTCTGGACTATGTTAACTAAACTTTAACCAAAGTTCTTACACAGGGCCTGTTGTGGGGTGGGAGGAGGAGGGAGGGATAGCATTAGGAGATATACCTAATGTAAATGACGAGTTAATGGGGGCAGCACTCCAACATGGCACATGTATACATATGTAACAAACCTGCATGTTGTGCACAAGTACCCTAGAACTTAAAGTATAATAAAAATATATATATAAATAAATAAAAATAAACAAAAATAAAAATAAAAAAATTAAAATAAAGACAGTACATATCTCAAAGTATCACTGAAATGAATACATAAAGTATGTATAATGTAAAGTCCTAAGAACTTTGCTTAGGATTTTTGTTTATTTAAGAAACACTTATATTGTGCATACTATGCCATAATTTCATTTAAGCTTCATAAATAATAGTAGGATTATTACTCCCATTTAACAGTTGAAGAAACTGAGACATAAAACAGCCAAGTAACTTGTCCAAGTTCACATGGTTAATAAGTAGCAGAAGGGAGATTTGAACCCAAGCAAGACACTTTCAGAGTCCTTGTTTAAACCACTAAACAATGCTTCCTCTTTGTTATAAATTACACACTCCATAAAGTTACCCACAGTAGATATTATCATTATTTTTCTTGTAATTTTCAAGGTACTAAATAAGTACTAACTACATAGCACATACTCAGCAATTACTGATGTGGACATTAGTCAGGCCTTGCTGGAATACGCGCTGGGTTATATTTCTTTAATATTTCATTTCAAAGTTAAAATCTCAACGTTGTCATTGCGTTTTGCATCTGGAGATTTGCATTATTCTTATACATCAAGTAAAAAATATTTTTGTCTGGAATTTTATCTAAATTACTTCATTAAAATATATTGATATATTAAGTGAGGAGTGAGAATGAAAAAGTGCATCCAAGGAGCCAGTAAAATTTACAGAGACCCTCAGACCACAGCTCAGCTAAGTTTAATCCATCATTTCAGTCTCTACATTACCTAATTTTTATTTTTAAGAAAGATTTTATAATATTAAGATATACTAAAATAACATATAGTAAGCATTTTCACATAAATGTCTAAATTTTTAGAGCAGCAGAAGTATTCTCTTAGACATAAAAACTTTAAGAACATACTTGTCCTTGGTAATTTAAGAAACATTTAGCCTCTGTTTAAATTTAATTCCATTAGATTTTAATCACATACTTTCTCTACAGAAGTGGCATATGGTTTTTGATCAATTGACATTATTGAAATATCATAGAATATTATTCACTGTGTTCATCCGACCTAAAACACACGAATACACACATACACAAACAAAAAAAATCTAATAAAGTATAGAGACGGAAAGGATTAACTGTATTCATAAAACCACTTAACAACTTTGTAAACTACCTGACATTCTAAGCAGATGAGGAAGGAACAACAGTGCCTTACTAACACATTATATTTCTCCACTACACAGAAAAGACAAGATAAGAGATGTGAGAGAGACATGCGTTATGAAACACTTTACTCATCTTGAAATTATCTTCCACGAAAAGACCATTGGGAAATAATTTCATTATACTTAGAATTTTTAAAATCTTGGGTGGATACTCTAAAACATTCCAAAACCATTAATAAACTAAAACTCATGTTCAGTCATAACCTGAAGACTGATCTAAGGAAATATTTATATCAGAAAAGATATATTTATATAGATATATATAAAATATATCAGAAAAGATATATTTATATAGATATATATAAAATATATCAGAAAAGATATATTTATATAGATATATATAAAATATATCAGAAAAGATATATTTATATAGATATATATAAAATATATCAGAAAAGATATATTTATATAGATATATATAAAATATATCAGAAAAGATATATTTATATAGATATATATAAAATATATCAGAAAAGATATATTTATATAGATATATATAAAAATATCAGAAAAGATATATTTATATAGATATATATAAAATATATCACAAAAGATATATTTATATAGATATATATAAAATATATCACAAAAGATATATTTATATAGATATATATAAAATATATCAGAAAAGATATATTTTAGTATATACTTTAGCCAAAGTATAGACCAACAGCAATGTCATTTATAAAAAATAAGATTTGAAACTCCATAATTAATGTAAAAAAGATAAATTCACTCAAAGGTGTTGTAAAATTTCCTGTGCATGCAACCTCAGAAAAATTCTAGTTAGTAGTGGATAGAAATAAGAGTCATTTATAATCTTTAAAAAGTGAAGTATAAAATTGTTTTCTAAAATTCTGTCTCACTGAAGCAAAAAAGGAAGCAATATCAAAAAAAAGTAATAATCACACACTTTCATATATTTTACTCATTCATCCAATATTCCCTGAGATCTTACTACTATGCCAGAATCAGAATTAAGCTTCTTTTTTGTGTGTGTGTGTGTGTGTGAGTAAGCCTCAGGCCTTAGTCTTAAAAGTGCATGATTATACTCCCATGTGACAAGTGTTACAAAGAAATCTAGACAGCTGCTGAGGGAGCACAGGGAGTGAAATGTACCCAAGTGTTTTCGGAAAAGCGTTTAACAATGGAGATACCATTCTCCATTTTGTTCTCTCAAGCTGAGAAAGAAGGGTCCAATAATTTGCTCAACACAGAAATTCATAATGGACATTTCTTGTCTCTAAGGTGAAAAATTGAAAATTAGTCAAATGCACAGATTACCCAAAAGAATACTCTTGGTTCATACAAAGATGACGTTGAAGAAATAGATGTCTTTTCATAATTGTGTTTGAAATAACTGTGATAATAATGGGTCACATTTATTGAGCACTTACTGTGTGTTAGGCATATAAGTACTTTGCATACGTCAACTCGTTCTATATCTCAATATCTCCCAAGATAGTGGAAGGCAGAGACAGGAGAAGTAATCTGCCCAAGGACACAGGACACGTGAGTAGTCTGCCCTCTCCATCTTTCCTGGAGCTTCTGATCACTGTGAAACTCAAGAATAGCTACCAAACAGATCATTTATTTTCATATTGATTCCTACATGCTCTTATTGCTAAAGAAGACTCTTAAAAGATTAAATAGATAATGTTTCCCTAAATATCCAACACCCTGCTTCTCACCCCAATATTTACAAATAGGAAGATTGAGTTCTAAGCTCCTTTTTCCACGGGAATGATTAACACTTTGTATTGAGAGGTGGGACCTCTGAAGAGGATTAAGCAGGTCGCCCTACAGGTGAGAGGACTGAGGCTGCAACTTTGGAGAGATAAAGCTGAAGGAAAGAGGGTTACCCTTCGGGAAAATGTTATGCATTTGGGTTTTCTTTAGTTTCTACAAGTTTTAGAAGCCCACACTTCTTGTGCATTGTACACTGCATGGTGACTACAGGATGGCCATGGAGTCTGAACTGTAAACACCATCACCCGGAGAACAGCAGTAAAATCTCCCTGGTGTGCTGCGTGATCGCTGGGGAAGACTGCTCTGAAAGGCATTTTAGTGCCTGCCAAAAAGTGGATGGCCAGAATCCATGAAGACAACATTTAACAGACGGGTTGATGCCAGTGATGGCAAACAGCAAAGATTATGCAAGCCCTGCTCCTAATTTATAGGCAATTATAAATGCCTAGAATTCCTGCAGGACCTTGGAGTGAGGGAGATCACTGAATTCCCCCACCTTCTCTAGGGAATAGGGCTCACAATCAAAATTAATGTGATTTGGAAAAATCATATAAGGGGAGATTTCATGGCCCTAAGCAAGAATATAGAGACTATCCACACCCTTACACGGTGATGTGTTCACTTTTAGAAATTTTTCCACAGGACTTCAAAGACATAAAAAGCAACACAGCGTGATTTAAAAAGAACTGAACATTTGCACATATTTAGAATATCTACTTTATGCATGAGCATACTGTCAAAATAAACTGTTAAAAAACTTTCATAGTTATTTCACGAATCTTATAAATGTTCAACATGCATCCCTCACATTACAAGGCCCACATCAGAACTGTTGCTGACTCATCCTAGACAACACATCTCCACTAAAGGAGAGGCGAAGGCACAGTGGGTTCCTTCTTTCCTCAAGGCCATAAGGCAGAACAAACTCAAGTTTTCACAAGTCCCCACAAGAAAGCACGTGGTCTAAAACATTCAAAAAACTTTTTCATTCTGTTTGGAATCACCGTGGTTTTGTGCTTACATTCTCTGACAATGTGTGGAAGGTGAAAGTTTAATCTTCCCTTTGGGAGAACAGCCATATTTTCACTAGCAGCAAGGATTTACCTAAACTTCATACAGTGGAAACATATTACACCACGAGGATGCCACATCGGAACCAAAGCTCTTTGCAGGAGAGAATAAAACAGTATTTTACCATGCTGCAGTGGTTAAAAGCAGGGTATCTAGAGTGACGCTGCCTGGGTTCTTAGATGGATCACAAATATCACACAATCAAATATCACACAGTCAAATATCACACAATCACCAATTAAGCTGAAAGAGAATTACATATTAAACTATTTGTGGAAGGTATCTTTATATGTATGAGGGAAAGAATATATTTGTAAATGTGTGTGTGTGTGTATAGTACATTTCATGCATTAATCATTTAACATGAAGTGAGCACTGTGAATTTTGAAACAATAAAAAATATGTTCTTGTTTTCTGATGGCTTGTAATCTGGTATTTTCATGATTTTAGTATAAAATAATTTCAGAATTTAACATTATAATTGTGGTATTAAGGTATTTGTGTTTATTTCTATCATTCTCATTGATAATATAATGAGTCATGTAATTAAGCATCCTTTTATAAGAATTTCAAAAATAAACAGTATTAATGTATTCATGATTATTTCATTTTACAAAAGTAAAATCAGCAAAAAACAAAAGTCTTAGAATCTTTGTTCCATCATGGATTTTTAAAGTCTTTGCTCTGCTCACAAGTCCTATAGATCTCAGGGTAAGCAAACATAAACTAGAAGAAATTGCCTAGACCTTGTCTTTCAAAATGTGGTTCATGGGTCAGCAATGTCTACATCAGTTGTATGTTAGAAATTCGGAATCTACTCCCCAAACCTACAGAATCAAAATCTGCATTTTGAATAAAAACCCCCAGTGACTCATATGGACATTAAAATTTAAGAAGCACTGTTTGTGGAAGATTAGGTCCAGCCTTAGAACTGCAAATGGCACAACCCTTTAAAATTAGAAACTTGATGCAAATCTTGCCAGGAAGTTATCAGAAACAGAATATCATTTACCTGCAGGCACAGACTTTTTGAATATTAAGAGCTTGAGGTTATTAAGAAAATCTTAAAGAAGTATGTTAAGATATTAATACGATCTTATAAAATTGGCTTGAATACAATGAGTTCATAATTTTCCCAAGCATATGTATTTTTTATTAGAGTTTAAATGTGAGCATTAAACACTGTTGTCATCTGAATACTTAAGTAAAGTTAGATCCACCTGCAATCCTACACCTGTTCTTGGAAGCTCTAATGTTTATGATGCTAATTCTGTAAAGAAAAAGAGTTTATGTGTCTAATAAAGGGACCAGACAAGGAAAGAATCCTCAGTATATATATACCCATAATTAGGATAGTTCTAAAACTCTAATATTCTGTGGTATTTAGTCACTTAAAAAACACTATGGCATTTCTTATCTAATCTCATCGCAGGGAGTGAAACATGGCTCTAATAGTTCTGAATTCTAAGGCTAGCCTCCATTATCATTCAGGATCTGTGTTTTCCCCAACACTTTCTAAAAGAAGCAGAAATTCAGTAAGGTAGCCATTGCATTTGTGTCAGCTATTTCATTTGGTTATAAAATGAAGTTTGTGGCCAGAGTTGTGTGTTCTGTTTCTTACAGGCACAAAGAAAATTCTATGACCAATTGAAATACTACACTCACTGCAGCCATTCTGCAAACATATCTTCTGTTAAAAGAGGAAAGGGACAATGTAGAATATAGAGTTTAACACACATTAACCCAACATTTAGCACCCAACATGATGCTGACATGTAGCTTGTTACATATCACAACTACAACAACTTCCTGTAGGTTTAAAAGTAAAAGTTACATTAATATTGCCAAATTAGTGCAAGCTACTTATTTCAAAGATAAAAATAGAGCGATGATTTTGAGTCAGGTGTAAATGTGAACTTCAGACTGCCTCTTCCTATGAACTGTAAACATAAGAATGCAGAAGGAGTCATCACTAGAGCACTGGGTATAAATGCTGCATTTGAGTAACACTGAAATTAGCAACCATGTCTGGGAAGGAACTGGCAGCTGTCTTATTCTTGGCTTGTCAATGCCCTCAAGTGAAAACAAGGAATGAAAGAGATGCTATAAATTAAAATGTCATCTCTGACTCTTCAAAAGACAGTTTATTGGGTGTTGCTGATTTTATTCTGAGGTTTTAACAGTGCAGAAGCATATTTCTAAATGTAGGTAGTTAGGGTAGCATGATTTATCAAAGGACAAAATAAAAAATAGATATAACCTTAGCACTATCCTCTTTAAAAGGAGATATGAATATTTTACCAAGAATTAACTAGTTGATTTTTTGTTTGTCTTGGTACCGTTGAGAAGGCACTCAGACACACAAGCAAGGCAGAAAACTCCAATAGTAATCTATCATTCTTCTTTACCAAGATGTAGAATTTTATGGAACTCTACCTTTATAAATAAGTGCAGACACTATGAACAACAGAAGAGGATGTAGAGTTCTGCGATCCTGGTCTTCACAGATCTTAGGACTTTTAAAAATAGTTCTTATAGTTCTATTCTTGTCTATGTTTAAAGAACTGCTATATACAAACACCCCAAATTCAGCTATTTGGTAATTTGTATAGATCAAGCTCTCCAAGAAATATCATCAAAATTCCTCTCAGAAAAGTGATGGCTAATACCTGTGCCTTTTCTCACCAGAGTCTCCCACAACTTTTCAAAAATAAAGTGGTTGGCACTATATATCATCTATTCACTTTTCCATAGTAACTTTATCACTACATTTATTTCTCTAAAACTCCTTCATGTTCTTTTTGTCTCTTCCCGACTCTTGTGAACTCATTAAGGTGATATAAATGGTCGACAACAACTCCCTCTCCCAACACACAAAAAAGTAACAATTCAAAAAAAAAATCCAATTACAAATGCTGAATAAAAATTCCAACAGAATGCCATAACACTGTCCTTTCTGCCACAGCAATTAATCTTCAGTGGCCATTCCTTCCATGGGTCCTTCACTTTAAAAAGGAAGCTTCTAAAATTAAGAGTCTAATCTGTGTTATGTACACTGTGGGGAACCAAAACCTAAATGTTCCCTGTCCCAGGAGATTAATTAATATCTCAGATTCATTCTTCTAGTAATATTATCAATATCAGTTCAAAGAGATTTAAAATGAAACTTTCAGCATTACTTTTTTCCCTATTCTAATTATAATAAATAACCATTGCCAAAGTGCCTGGGCCTACCATGAAGTTGCTAGAAAATCAGATCCACACCAGTTGAAAGAGACTCATGGAGTATAAAGTTTGAACTGCTGTTGGACTCATCTTAAGCACAATAACAGCCGTTGTCTCTACACAACAGAACGCTTCATTGATTAAAAAAAAGGGGTGGGGGGATTGCTGCTGCTTTATCTAACAGATAATAACTGTATTTTTGAAAGTCAAATTAGCTCTGTCTTTTGCATGCCTGACAAGCTACTGACACAGAATTTAGTGGAATTAAGAATGGCTTTTCCAACACACAGCGTGACCTCTTTGATTGTAAAACCCATGCCTTTTCTTAAGAGTATGGTGGGTAATAGTGTCTAAATACAGCTTCTAATGAGGCTTCTCTTTCGCAGGGGCCTTTCTTTCAGTAAATTCTCATTTAAAATGGTGAAAATGAAAAGAACTGTAAAAAGCAAAATAAGAATAACTTCAGAAAAATATTAATAAAGGGATGATTAGATGGGTTAAACTGAAGTCTGAGATAAAATTTAAAATGTAAACATCTGATCGAAGCTAGTTTTGAAGAAATTGCCATTGCTCTCCTCACCTGTCATGAAAACCACTGCTCAGCCAAAACTCTTGCTGTTAGATTCTACCTAACAATCCTCTCCTTGCTTCAGACATTTACCAACTTCCTGGACTCTCCTCATTCACTGATGGTATGAGCCTTAAGCTCACATTCTTTCTTTTCTTAGTATCTAACTCCTCCCTCTTTACTGGCATTTTCATTGCCATTTCAACAGGCTGAAGTCCCTCCTGTTCTTTGAAAAAAAAGAAAAACCTATTTTCCACATTCCTCTCCAATATATTTAACATACTACAATCACAACATTTTGAAAAATGAAAATTCAGTTGTGTGACTTACTACTTAAATGCCATCAAATTCTTCCCATTGCATTAATGAAAAAATCTCAGTCCTAAGTCTTTGTCTTACCAGGGCTTATCATCCTAGTCTCATCTGCCCCTCGAGCCCCCACCTCCGTTATCTATTCTCTAGTAATATTGGGTCGCTTCTAGCTCCTCACAAGCATTCTGGTCTTTTTGCTTTGGAACACGCTGTTTTCTCTGCCTAGGACTTCTTCTTGCTCTCATGACCAAGATACTTCTCCTTTAGGTACCAGTTTAAATGTCATTTGGGCTGGGAACCCTACCTGTTTCCTGGACGATACATTGCAATCTCCGTTCTTTTTCCAAAACCTGTTTTGAGAGTTAAATTATCCATTCCCGTATTAACAATCTAAGATGTTAAAAAATCTAAGACATTATTAAATCTAAGACGTTATCAGATTCATCATCATAATACTTTGTTGTATCCATTATTATTTGTATTCCCACTTGCATGAATTCCAACGATTTAAATAATAAGATTCTACAAGGAAAATTGCCTTTTTTAAAAACATGGAGAAAGATACTGTCAACAAGTTAATTCAGCATTATCCTCAGGCTGTGGATCGCATCATTTCAGGCTGTCCTATACCAGTTTCTATGGCTATTCCATACAAAATAAACACACTCAAAGGCATAAGAACTAGAGAAAAACTACATTTTAAAAATTCTAAATGCATAATACCTCACAGAGGCAGCTTGTTTAAAGTATTTACTCAGTATTCTTTTAGAAGCAAAATTAAACGAAATTTCTTTGAATTCCCAAGATGTGTACGTCACAAGAAAGTCATTTTGTCTGACTCCAAGTGATCTCGGCTAATTTAAGGCCCAGGTAAAATGCTGTTCTGACAGATAGCATCAGAGAACTGTTTGAAATGTTCTCATTCAAAGATCTAGACAAACATAACCACATTTGAAGAAGGCAGAACCTCTGATTTGTCAAGGAACTCAAGCAATTAAAGGCTGAACCATAATTATATGTTTAACAGCAAAGAAAATAAGGGCACTCTTACACATGTCACCAAAGGCCCCCTTTGTCACTTTGGCTAATTTAAGGCCCAGGTAGAATTCTAATCTGACAGATAGCATCAGAGAACTGTTTGAAATGTTATCATTCAAAGATCTAGAAAAACATAACCACATTTGAAGAGGCAGAACCTCCGATTTGTCAAGGAACTCAAGCAATTAAAGGCTGAACCATAATTACACGTTTAACAGCAAAGAAAAAAAGGGCACTTACGCATGTCACCGAAGGCCCCCTTTGTCACTTTGGTGGCACGTAATACCACTACCGTAAACTTGTGGGAATACTGGTGCTCCACCTGGAAATAAAATGACAGTAAATTTAAAATAAGCTTCCAACGTAGAACCTCATTTTTTTCCTTGAGATTAAAATATTCTACTTAAAAACAAGTAGCATGCATACAAGAAACATTCTTTGATGTAAGGCTGCTTCTTTCTTGACTCTCTTCTCTCTCATCACAGAATCATTGAGTTTAGATTGTGCCTTAAAATGTCACTACAGCTTGACTATGAGCATTTCTTTGCAGTCCAGTTTACCAAGCACTTGGTAAAAAATGTAAATCAGGACTGCAGGTATTCTAGGAGCACAATCAGGCTTTGTACTTGTTGACTAGGAAGCCCTGGCTTATAAAGGTGAACTCAGAGCAAGACATTCTAGATTCGTTTGTTGTTGTTGTTGCTGTTCACTGAAGCAGTCAATCAAAAGTCTTTTCTGCATGACATTTCCAGTACAGCTTTCAAAACCCTATGGAACCAAGGCAATAACCAGCAAACAAATTGCACTAATTGTAATGCATTTGTTAGAAATCATATGCAAGAATATTAAAATTTGCTATTAGCCTAACACCTTGCATAAACATAATAAACATTAACAGGTAGAGGACTTCATTAGACACTTCACCTAAATGGGAAACAGTTATCAAACAATTCTACTCACTAAAGCAGAATGAGGAAGCAGGAACTCACATAGTTCTTGGAGCAACTGAAAAGATTACAAAGTCTTTATCTAAAACTCAAACATTTCTTGTTTTAATCTTAGGAGAGGTCAATTTCCTTAATTTTAGTAGGTTTGCTTAACTGGTTGAAAAGTTCATAATTGATTAAAAATAGGCTCAGATACTGACAATACTGAAAAGTGAGCAGTGACAGTCTAAATTCAAGGAGGCAAAAAAAATTGTCAAAAGTGTAGACAGATTGATAAGGACCAGCAGTAGTAGAATATATGGACAAAAATTAGACAGCACTCAATAGCTTCTGTAGAAATCAATCCATCAATAATGTAATTAATATTTCAATTTATAATACAGCATCAAAGAGGTGAAGACATGAATAATGAGCATACCTTGTTTAAAAAGGCAGGGAAGCATAAAAATCTTTCAAAATAATGCTTATTCAACTTTATTTAAAAAAAGAAATATCTTCAACATCCAAGAGTTCTGAGTAGCCAAAGTTTTATTATACATAAATGATCAATCATAAAAATATTTGAAACTAAATGAAATTGACAGTACACCTTGTCAAAATTTGAATGATGCCTTGAAAGCAGTACTGAATGGGAAATTTATAGCACTGAATGCATATATTAAAAAAGAAGAAAGAACTAAAATCAATAATCTAAGTTACCACCTTAGGGTACTGGAAAAAAAAGAGCAAATTAAATCCAAGGTAAACAAAAAAATAATAAAAATTAGAACAGAAATCAATAAAATTGGAAACAGAAAATAGAGAAAATCAATGCAACCAAAATTTGGTTCTTTGAAAAAATCAATAAGATCAATGAGCCATTAGCCATGGTAAGAAAAAAAAAAAAAAAAAAAAAGGATGAGAGAGAACAAAACTACTAATACCAGAAATGATAAGGGACATTATTACAGATCACGTGGACATTGAAAGGATAACAGAAGAAATACTACAAACAACTCTATGCTCACGAATTTGATAACCTAGATGAAATGGATCGATTTCTTAAAAGACAGAATCTATCAAAATTTACATAAGAAGAAATAGACAATCTAAATAGGTGCATATCTATTAAAGAAATTGAATAAATAATTAATAACCTTACAAAACAGAAAGCACCATGTTCACATGGTTTCACTGTTAAATTCTACCACACATTTAAGAGGAAACTATATCAATTCTTGTATCGATTATCTACAATCTCTTCCAGAGGATAAAAGCAGAGGGAATGCTTCTTAAATCTTTCTTGGAGGCCACCATTACCCTAATTCCAAAACCAGGCAAAGTCATTACAAGAAAAGAAAACTACAAGCCAATATTTCTCATGAACATACGTGCCAAAGTTCTCAACAAAATATTAGCAAATCAAGTCCAACAACATATAAAAAGAATTAGACACCGGGCCGGGCCCAATGGCTCACGCCTGTAATCCCAGAACTTTGGGAGGCGGAGGCGGGCGGATCACCTGAGGTCAGGGGTTTGAGACCAGCCTGGCTAACACGGTGAAACCCCATCTCTATTAAAAATACAAAAAAATTAGCCAGGCATGGTGGTGTGTGCCTGTAATCCCAGCTACTCGGGAGGCTGAAGCAAGAGAATTGCTTGAACCCTGGCAGCAGCGGTTGCAGCGAGCAAGATAGCGCCATTGCACTCCAGCCTGGGACTCCAGCGGGACTCCGCCTCAAAAAAAAAAAAAAAAAAAAAGAATTATACACCATGACCAAGTGGGGTTTATGTCAGATACACAAGGCTGGTTCAGCATTCAAAAGTCTATTAATTTAATCCATCATATCAACAAGCTAAACAAGAAAAATTACATGATCATATCAACAGATGAATAAAAAGCATTTGACAAAATTTAACATCCATCCATAATAATAAAATTTCAGCGAGCTAGAAATAGAAGGGAGCTTTATCAACTTGATAAAGAACGTCTACAAAAAAACCTATAATTAATGTCATATTTAATGATGACAAAATGGAAGCTTCCCCGAAAAGATCAGGAGCAAGGCAAGGAGGTTCCCTGTCATCATCCTTTTCAACATTGTACTGGAAGTCCTATTTGATGCAATAAGATAAGAAAAGGAAATAAAAAGCATATAGATTGAGAATGAAGAAATAAAACTTTGTTTACAGATAACATGAATGTCTATGTAGAAAACCCAATATAATCAATTAAAAAAAAACTCCTGGAACTAATTATGTGACTATAACAAGTTTGCAGGAGATAAGATTAATATACAAAAGTCAATTGCTTTTCTACATACCAGAAATGAACAAGTAGACTTTGAAATTAAAAACACAATACTACTTACATTAGCACTCCCCAAAATGAAATAGTTATAAATCTAACAATGTATGTAGAAGATCTATGTGAGGAAGAATACAAAATTCATATGAAATAAATCAAGGAAGAACTAAATAAATGGAGAGATATTCCATATTCATGGATGGGAAGACTCAATAATGTAAAGATGTCATTTCTTTCCAATGTGATCTATAGATTCAACAAAATCCCAATAAAAATCACAGAATACTCTGTGAAAACGAGAAACTGATTCTAAAATTCATATGAAGAGGCAAAAGACCCAGAATAGTAAACACAAATTTGAAGGAGAAGAAAAAATTAGAGGACTGACCCTATGCAACTTCAAGACTTACTGTAAAGCTACAGTAATCAAGACAGTGTGATACTGGCAATAAAAAAAATACAAACAGAAAAATAAACAAACAAACCAGATCAATGGAACAGAAAAGAGACGCAGATAAATAAAGTCAACTGATCTTTGACAAAGGAGAAAAGACAATAAAATGAAGCAAAGATAGTCTTTTCAACAAATGATGCTGGAACAAATGGACATCCACATGCAGAAAATGAATCTACACAGATGATAACTGGGCCTGAAATACAACGAGAAAATGCTCTTGAAAATCTAACTTAAAAATTAGCTTTCTCTACAAAAGGAACCATCTCAATAATAATTATTATACATAATGATGCTCCCCTCCCAAAATCATCTATGCTTTTTTGCATATCAAAGAACTTCTAATATTACATGGGTTTTCAAATACCTAGGAACCTTCCTTGTATCATAAAAACTATGAGCAATATTTTTATCCATTATTTAATATTTGATTCTTGAAGTTGCTGCAAATATATTCATATACTAAATGTTATTAATAACATGTACAAAAAGATTGTTTTTATTATAAGGACTCATTGAATGTGAACCATATGTCATACATTCTACTAGACACCAACTGTCATTTAATATTCCAAACAACCCTAAAGAATAGGTGTGATTATATTTATAAATGAGTAAAATGAGATTCTGAGAGGCTCAGTAATTTCCCAGTTACTCATAGATAGTAAATGGTGAACTTTTACTAGAATTCAGCCTTGCTGTTCTGTGTCTGTGCCCATCTCTTCCTAAGAGCTTTAAGGATTAATAAGAGAGTAACCATAATAAAGTAAGCACATATTCTTGGAGAAAGATGTCCAGTTTCAATCGATGATTATCCAAATAGTCTTTTGAGAACCGCTTACCATGTTTCCTGGGGCCACTATCACATGCAATTTCAAACTAGTCCAGACCGCACTAGGTTTCAACTTGGATAGGAGATGTTTGGTTACATCTCACGGATAGTGCCAGAGGAAATTATATTACTGAATTCACAACCAATATTCTCCAAGGGAAACTAATGACGCAGGACAATGGTGGCTGGTAGTTGGCAGAGAGAGATGTCATATTTCAATTGAGATGTCAAATCTAAGCTCAATCCGACTTAGTCACAAAGATTAAGCTTTGCCTTCAGGTTTTGGATTACTTTGAGTGTCTTTCTGCATTTAAAATCATTTCCATAGTAAAAACCAAGACAATTTTTCATTTCAAAATTACAACTTCCTATTCATTAGGAAAACAGCTACTGTATTAAATTCATTCTGGATAAGTATATTGATATATGTAACTATGATTGGCATTGAAAAAAAGAACCAATTTATACCAAATCAATTCGATGATCTTCCTAATCTGTTTAAAACTCTACTGTTATAAGACAAGAACCAAAGAAACAATCATAAAATAAAGTTGATGGAAAATAAAGTAGATTCTGAATGCAAATATTGTTTTTCTCTATTCAACCTAACTTTGCCTAATTTTTAAAACTAAAAACTGTTAGTATGACAAAGACTACAATATGTGATTACTGAACCCAGAGATTATGATCACCACAACTGGCAATAGGCACCTTCTCAGAAATTTTTTTTAATGGTTGCATTGATGTCATTAATAAATCCTTAGGGTTTTTTGGTAAGATACTTATTTTCAGTTTCACTTTCAGGCGTGGAGTTTCATTCTAACATAACTGTGAAGCACAGTCATTTTGCTATTATTCACCTACACTTTTTAAAGAATGATCAGCATTATCTATTTTTAGTCTAACAATACTATCTAATCTTGTTTTAAAAATTCTCAGACATGGGTTGGCCATGTGCAGAAATTATCTCAATGCTCAAAACACCTAATTTGGAACATAATTTGTTAGCTCTAGAAGACATCACTAAAAGAAAATCAAAATCAGAAATATGACTTGAGATTCTTCTCCCCTTGAACAAGAAATTTATCACCTGCACAAGTATATACATTAAGTTTGGCAATATATTATATTTTATATATATATGTATATATTTTTATTTTATTTTATTTAGACAGAGTCTCATTCTATCACCCAGGCTAGAGTTCAGTGGATCAGATGATCTTCCGACCTCAGCCTCCCAAGTAGCTTGGATTACAAGCACACACCACCAAACCCAGCTAATTTTTGTTTTTTGTTTTTGTTTTTGTAGAGATGGGATTTTGCCATGTTGCTCAGGCTAGTGTCAAACTCCTAGGCTCAAGCAATCTGCTCACCTCAGCCTCCCAAAGTGCTGGGATTACAGGCATGAGCCACCACACCTGGCCTATAGTTGTATATATTTTTAAAAATAAAAGCAAATATAGAGTGCATTCTTATTGCAGTAAGAAGATTTTAAGTCCTCTTTTAATCATGAGTATAGGGACTGGTATCCAGAATATATAAGGAACTCAACTCAATAACAAAATAATAATAATAATAATAATAATAATAATAATCTGATTTTTAAAACAAGTAAAAGACTTAAATAGACATTTCTCAAAAGAAGACACTCAAATGGCCAACAAGTATATGAAAAAATGCTCAACATCACTTATCCTCAGGGAAATGCAAATTAAAACCACGATGAGATATTACCTCATCCAACTAGAATTGCCATTAAAAAAAAACACAAAAATGACAAATGCTGGCATAGATGTAGAGAAAGAGAAACATTTATACACTGTTGGTGGAAAACTAAATTTGTATAGCCATTGTGTAAAACAGTATAGAGGTTTTTCAAAAAAATTAAAAATGGTACTACCATATGGTCCAGCAATCCTACTATTGGGCATATATCTAAAGGAAATGAAAGCAGTGTGTCAAAGACGAATCTGCACTCCCATGTTTATTGCAACACCATTCACAATAATCAAGATGTGGAATCAACCTAAGTGCCCATCAATGGATGAATGGATAAATAAAAGTGGTACATATACACAATGGAATACTATTCAACCATAAGAAAGAAGGAAATCCTGTCATTTGTTCTAACAGGGATGAACCTGGAGGACATTATGCTAAATAGTTACATATTTGCGGTCAGGAGTGGTGGCTCACGCCTATAATCCCAGCACTTTGGGAGGGAGGCCGAGGAAGGTGGATCACCTGAGGTCAGGAGTTCAAGACCAGCCTGGCCAATATGGTGAAACCCCATCTCTACTAAAAATATAAAAAATTAGCCAGGCGTGGTGGCAGGCATCTGTAATCCCAGCTTCTCAGGGGGCTGAGACAGGATAATGGCTTGAACCCGGGAGGCGGAGGTTACAGTGAGCTGAGATCATGCCACTGCCCTCCAGTCTGGGCAACAGAGCGAGACTCTGTCCCCCCCCCCCAAAAAAGTTATATATTTGCACAGAAAAACAACATCTACCCATATGTGGAATCTAAAGAAGTTGATGCCATAGAAGTAGAGAGTAAGATAGTGGTTACCAGAGGCTAGGGAAGATAGGAGGAAGGAGAAAATGGGGAGAGAATGGTAAACGGGTAAAAAGTTAGGTAGGAGAAATAAGTACTGGTGTTCTATAGCGCAGCAGGATGACTATGGTTAATAGTAACGTGCTGCATATTTCAAAATAGAAGAGAAGATTTTTAATGTGCTCACCACAAAGATGTGATAAATGTATGAGATGATGAATATGCTACAAATCTTGATTTAATTATTACACAATGTATAATACAACGGAACATCATACTGTACCCCATAAATATATACAATTACTATGTGTCAATTAAAAACAGAATTTTAAAAAGTGAAGTGTCAAACAAAAAAGGAAAAAGATTGCAGGGATTGCTCTAGCAGTGAAAACCAGTACAAGAAAATATTAATGTTAACAGCTTGGTTCTAAAGTTCTAATTTAACTGGGTGCCATGGTGTACACCTGTAGTTACAGCTACCTGAGAGGCTCAGACAGAAGGATCGCTTGAGCCCAGGAGTTCAAGGCCAGTCTAGGCAATACCACAGACCCTGTCTTTAAAAAAGAAAATGGTAAAAGATTTACTTAATGATATATTCATCATGAGTTTATAGTGACTATAATATCCTTAAAACATTGAAATGAAACAACTGCCCAAATATCTACCACCTAAATTGTAAGTGTAATATAGATTCTAGTCCAATGGTAACTAAATATCTATAGCATCACACAAAAAAAGTGTGAACATCAGCCTTTTCCTACCTCAATACTTATGAGGAAATCTACATTCTTCTGGAGTAACAGTGACTGAGTGGACTGTGAAAAACAGGTGCACCTTCACCTTTCTAGAGGAGCTCATTAGAACACATGAAGTAGCATGTGCGTTTGAAAAGTTTTTCTCACACATCCTTGGCGCTTTGGGGAAGTCATATTTATTTGGTTTAGAATTACTGCCCTAGATGATATGTCATGTTCATGAAGATCTAAGATGTCTTTGCACTGATGGTTTTCAAATGTGAACCTTAAGGCTAATAGATCCAATACACTTGAAAATATGGATATGCTAACAAATACTATTTTAGATATTTTATCCCTATTTTGAGGAACTTCTTAAAAACCTCCCTGCTTTAATTGTTCTTTTCATTAAGCAACAAATAAAAGGTTCAGGCCAGGCGCGGTGGCTCAGGCCTGTAATCCCAGCACTTTGGGAAACTGAGGAGGGTGGATTACTTAAGGTCAGGAGTTTCAGACCAGCCTGGCTAACATGGTGAAACCCCATCGCTATTAAAAATACAAAAAATTAGCTGGGCGTGGTAGCCCACGCCTGTAATCCCAGCTACTTGGGAGACTGAGACAAGAGAATCGCTTGAATCCGGGAGGCAGAGGCTGCAATGAGCCAAGATCTCACCACTGCACTCCAGCCTGGGTGACAGCGTGAGACCCTGTCTCAAAAAAAAAAAAAAAAAAAAAAAAAGTTCATAACTAAAAGAGACAGACATAAGTCAGAAAGGCATTTACAATAAAGTCTCTTATATTTTCTGTTTTTGTTTCCTCATATATAAAAAGGCAATCAGAAAACCAACTTCATATGATTTTTCTGAGAATTAAATGACTATATATAAAAATAACTGAAAATAGAAAAGTAAAGGTTTCAATATTTTTATTTCTACACTCATGTTAATAATAATATATTACATTGGTATATAATTATATATAAATTAAATATATTATTTTACTTAATATTATACACTAAGTAAAATAATATCGTGGGTAAAATGAGGTTTTCTTACTCTCAGCACACAGCCTTCAATGGGGAGGAGTCCTTCCTTTACTTATCTCATGTTACTGAGCAGTGAAGATCCACATTCTAGATGTAGAAAATAACTGTCATATGGTGAAGAACCAACAGTCTGGCCAATAACACAGGATTTTCTCAAGGGTTCCCTGGCACAAATCCAGACTCCAACATTAGAATTTCACATAGGGCAGTGTTGAATGTCAAGTTTGGGGGATGACTTTAGCATCTGTGGAACTCCTATAAAATAGGATGATTATCCAACTTTTTGGGATTGTCTGGAGGCACTACTGACTGACTGTGAAAGAAGTAATGAGGGAATTCCACTCATGATAACAGCAGATTAAGTAATCTGGGCGACCATTGCCCACTAAAAGTAACTATAAACTGGACAAAGTTTTTAAAAAATAAACATTTTCCTAAAAGTAGGAAAGAACTAACTAGATAGGAAAGCATTAACTACCAGGACAGAGAGCAAAGGTGAAAAAGAGCACAAAAACCCAGAGAGGTGAGCTCAGTTTTGCCATAGGGGCATTTGCTGATCCAGAAGAGGAGAGAACGGAGAGACTGCACAGCCTTGAGAGATTCCTCGGCGTTCTAAGGATAAGGACGCTGGTAAACCACACTCCTGTTTCAAAGTAAAATCTCCATAGACTGTGACATAGGACTAAGCATGAACATCCTTTCCATGTACTGGTAACCCATTTTAATGTAATACAAGCTGCCCAGAAAACCAATCTGGAACGGGGATCACATTTGTCCCAAACTGCTAGTGTCCCCAGGGGCCTGACGGAAGCAAATAAGTTATCTCTAAAGGATTACTTCTATTTTTCACCATAATGTTCAACACAAAATCAAAGATAACTGGGAATATAACGAGTCATGTCACCAAGACTACAAACTAGCATAATTAATCAACAGGCACAGAAATAAACCCATCCATTAATCAGCTATACTATACTTACAATGTTCAAGGAAAAGAAAGTCAAATTGAAATATGACTATATGGAACTGGGAGTATAAAAAAATGGCTGAGAAGATTTTAAAAAGAACCAAAAAGAAATTTGAGAACGGAAAGATAAACCTGGTGACTTTCTAGGAATTTCTGATCTATGTCGTGTGGTAAAGAAGCAGAAACATGGACATTACTTTGAATTAGTGCACTTTTGCCTCCTAAGGGAGGCTTGTGGCAGGGCATGGCTGATATCAAGGAAAAGTTAGAAGTTTACCATTAGCTGTGATGATTAATTTTACACATCAATTGCGGTAGGCCATGTGTTGTCCAGATTAAACATTGTTTTTAGGTGTGCCTGTGAGGGTATTTCTAAACGACATTACCATTTGAATCTGTGGTCTCAGTAAAGTAGATTGCCCTCCCGGATGCAGATGGGCATCACCCAATTTGTTGAGAGCCCAAACAGAACAGAGGTAGAAGAAGGAAGAATTCACCCCCATTTATTCTCGCCTCACTGAGCTGAGACAGCTCCTTGCATTTTGTCCTGCCCTCAGATTGGGATTTACGTTATCAGCTTCCCTGGTTCTCAGGCCTTCAGACTAAGACCAAAATACACCCCAACTTTACAGCATTTCCAGCTTGAGATGGCAGATCGTAGGACTGCTCAGCCTCCATAATTGTGTGAGCCAATCATTAATCAATTAATTAATGCCTCATAATAAATCAATAAATTAATCAATATCTCCTGTTTGTCATAATAAATTAATTAATACCACATACTTAATAAATTAATATCTCCTATTGGTCCTGATCCGCTAGAGAACCCTAATACACTAGCTTTCTTCTTCCTCATTTTTCTAGATTTTTAGTGCTCAAAGAAATTCTATTTGCCAAAAAACTCATTAACTCATTTACAGTCCTGTGCTTTTGTAATAATAGTTTTACCACTTTCATATTTATGATTTTCTAGTAGCGAAATCTCATCACCTAACTTTTCTGAAAATATTTTATTTCATTATTTCAAAGGAATAATTTTGTGCACATAACAATTTACTATTTATAAAAGCTCTGTGAAGCAGACACAGCAGGTCCTACTCATACCCTGTTTTCCAGATGAGGCAGGTAAAAGTCAGAGTCTACGTGTTCATGATCATGTAACTGGTTAAGACTAGAACTCCTACCAGAACACTAGTTCTTTGATTACTTATTCAGTGGTGGTTTTCTTTCCTGTGTTACTGTAATAATCTGAATAATAGCTTTCTATATTTTTGGTAAAATTTCCAGTCATCCTACAATTATATTTTTGAAAGCCCTTGTGTTTTACTGTGCAATCATGCTGCCATATCCACATGGTTTACTGTCCCTAATGTGAAGACAACCTTAGTTTCTGTGGGATGTGGGGCAGTGCCCCTCCATTGTTAATAGGTGGTAGAAAGAGGTGTGAATTTTTTCACTTCAGGGATATGACTCACATTTTCAGAGTAAAAAGATGGAAAATGTTATAAATATTTTATACTTGACTTCTTCTTGTAAAATTCATGGCTCCTGGTCAAAAAAATAAAAAACTTCAATAAATTCTGAAGGCACAAAAATCCTTGAGGTTGGAAGTCACCTCGTAATGATTCTAAACATAAGGAAACTAAATTCTGTCATATATTTGTCACTCTGTTTTCCTACCAGCTTCTTAAAATCCAAGCACCATTGGAAGCAAGAGAGCTTGCTGGCTGCAAATTGCTGCATCAGCCCACAGGATTCTCCAACATGTCCCTGCATCACAGGAATGGTGAAAATGAGCCCAGTCTCCTGGCCTTGAGGCAGCCAAAGCTGTGTTAGCCTGTTTGGCACCAAGAGCTCATTACTATTAATAGTAAGCTGGCTTGATTCACTCAACTTTCCCTTTCACTAATATCATTCAGTGTTGAGTGAGCTTGCTCATTTATGTATTTTGAAAAATATCTTTCTGTGAAAACCAGAGCAGGAAATTTTTTTAAAACAATTTACACACACACACACACACGCACACACCCACAGTTGGTTTTTTTTCCATATACACATAGCGAGAATAAGAAGAATAAAGAAAACTGTAAAGCTCACAGATCTCTTCATTTAAAAGGGCTATAAATTAGAATGCTAGTTGCTGTCTAAGCCTGATGTTGGAGAAACTAACGAAAAACATGATACCAATATATGGTTTATTCATGTTTTGTAATATGGTATAATATAATATTACCACATAGGTAATTACTATAGCCTAAATATGTTGCTATAGTTAACAAAATTTTCAAGAAAAGGTCCCAGTGCTGAACCTTAGATGTCCAGATGCAGTTTGATTTTTAAATATACTCTGCCATTCAAAAGAAACTACCATCAGAGTGAACAGGCAACCTACAGAATGGGAGAAAATTTTGGCAGTCTACCCATCTGACAAAGGGCTAATATCCAGAATCTATAAAGAACTCAAACAAATTTACAAGAAAAAAACAACCCTATCAAAAAGTGGGCAAAGGATATGAACAGACACGTCTCAAAAGAAGACATCTATGCAGCCAACAGACACATGAAAAAATGCTCATCATCACTGGTCATCAGAGAAATACAAATCAAAACCACAATGAGAAACCATCTCACGCCAGTTAGAATGACAATCATAAAAAACTCAGGAAACAACAGATTCTGGAGAGGATGTGGAGAAATAGGAATGCTTTTACACTGTTGGTGGGACTGTAAACTAGTTCAACCATTGTGGAAAACAGTGTGGCGATTCCTCAGGGATCTAGAGCTGGAATTACCATTTGGCCCAGCAATCCCATTACTGAGTATAAACCCAAAGGATTATAAATCATGCTACTATAAAGACACATGCACATGTATGTTTATTGTGGCACTATTCACAATAGGAAAGACTTGGAACCAACTCAAATGTTCACCAATGATAGACTGGATTAAGAAACTGTGGCACATATTCACCATGGAATACTATGCAGCCACAAAAAAGGATGAGTTCATGTCCTTTGCAGAGACATGGATGAAGCTGGAAACCATCATTGTCAGCAAACTAACACAGGAACAGAAAACCAAACACTGAGTGTTCTCACTCATAGGTGGGAACTGAACAATGAGATCACTTGGACACAGAGCGGGGAACATCACACACCAACGCCTGTCAGGGGTGTGGGGGGCTGGGGACGGGATAGCATTAGCAGAAATACCTAATGTAAATGATGAGTTAATAGGTGCAGCAAACCACCATGGCAAATATATACCTATGTAGCCTACACGTTGTGCACATGTACCCTAGAACTTAAAGTTTAATTTTAAAAAATGTAAAAACTAAATATATATAATATAATTTATATTTATATTATAATTTATATTATATATTCATGTTATATTCTATAGTTATATTATATATAGTATATTATGTTATATATTGTATATATATTATACATGTTATATATTATATATTATATTATATATTTATATATTATATATCATACATTATATATTATATATAATATATGATATTATATTTATATAATACATATAAATATAATATTATATTTATATAACATATATAAATACAATATTATATGTATATAATATATGTATATTATATACATATAATATACATATATTATATACATATAATATAAGGCAGTCAGACTTATTACTGACTGCCATGCAGCTCCCACATGTGTCTTGCCAGATGATCTGGTGAACTGGCCATTCAGTTTCTTCTTTTAACATGGCAGAGTATATATATATAATATTATGCATTATAATATATTATATTATATATTATATGATATATATTACATATTATATAATATATAACATATATAACATTATATAATATATAATATATAATATATAATATTATATAATATATAATATATATTATATAATATTATATAATATATAATATGTAATATATATATTATATAATATTATATAATATATAATATGTAATATATATATTATATAATATATAATATATATGACTGCCATGTTAAAAGAAGAAACTGAATGGCCAGTTCCCCAGATTATCCAGCAAGACACATGTGGGGGCTGCATGGCAGTCCGTAATAAGGCCTGGTCAGATCAAGTAGAAGAGTTAAAGTCATTCAAAATAATCATATTTTTAAAAATGTTTTGTGTTCCAACCATACTGAACTTCTTTCATTTCCTTGAATCGTGTGCTATTATATCCCACCTTCAGACTATTTCACATATGCTTATTTTTTCCAATTCAGAAAAGTCATTTTCTCTCTCTTTAACTGACAAATTTCTGCTAACCTTCAGGTCTATGCTGACATCTTACTTCCCCTAGAAATCCTTTCCAGAAGGATTCCTGTTATTAATTCTTCCTGTTATGTACTCCAGAGTGATCTTCATTGTCTCTTATCAGAGCCCTTACACTGTAGGCTTACATTATCTTATGGTTATTATAAATAATTTTTTCATATTTTTCTGCTAAACATAAACAATCAGGAGTTCAAGACCAGCCTGGCCAACATGGCAAAACTCCGTCTCTATTAAAAATACAAAAAAATTAGCCAGGCATGGTAGTGGACGCCTATAATCCCAGCTACAGGGGAGGCTAAGTCACGCGAATTGCTTGAACCCGAGAGATGGTAGTTGCAGTGAGCTCTGATAGCACTACAGCATTCCAGCTTGGGCAACAGAGTGAGACTCCATCTCAAAAAAAAAAAAAAAAAGCAACAACTAATTGGAAAATAAAGTTTGCAAATACTTTTACAATTACATTAAAACATCAAATATCAAAAAATACATATAAAATATGTATATATATATACACACACACAAGATTTCTTAAAGAAAACTATAATACATTACTGAGATAGTTAAAGATAAAATTAAGTAACGTTTAGTTGTGGATGAGATTCATGGTTTGTTAATGGATTGGAAGACTCAATATTGTTATCATATTATCTCTCCCCTGTAGAATCATTACAGTCCCAACCAAAATCCCAGCAATTTTGTGTGCATGTGCATGTACATGCATGCATGAGTGTGTGTGTGTGTGTGTGTGTGTGTAAATTGGCAAAATGAATCCAAAAATTATATGGAAATGCAAAGAACTATAACTAGACAGGATATTCTTGAAGAAGAAAAAATTGGAGGATTTACATTGCCATATATAAAGACACATTTTAAAGCTACAGAAATTAGGATAGATTAGTATTGGTGCAAACTACAGAAATTAGGATAGATTGGTATTGGGGCAAACACAGACTATCTGACTAATAAAACAGAAAAGAAATGAAGCCACACATATATTGTAGCCTGATTTATAGGAAATCACCATTGCCATTCAAAAAGAATATCATGGTTATCAGTAGATTAAATAAATAGCTTGTGACATTCAAATAATGAAAAACCACATGGCAATGTAAAAGTGTGGAAGTGTGCTACTCACAACAACATGAATGAATCTCATAGACCCAATGTTGAATGCACAAATGTATATGAAGGTCAAAAATAAGCAGAACTTACCCATGATAATAGAGGTAAAATATTGGCTACCTTTGAGGCAAGTTATTGACTAGAAGGTATATGAGCAAGTCTTCCTGGGTACTTATAATCTGAGTGATGGTTTCGTGGGTGGAATACATATGTAAAAATCCATCAAGCTTAACAATTAAGATTTATGCACTTTATGTATATTATACCTCAATTTATTAAAAAAAGAGAGTCAGACAGAAAGAAGAGCTTGCATAAGAAAACTGAGAAGTAACCAACAGCAAGGAAACAGAAGAAACAAAACCAGAAAAATCTGAGAAGAGTTTCAAGAAAATAGTAATGAGCAGCAGAGTTGGGTAGAAGGAGTGGGGGGACTGAAGAGTTTATTGGATTTAACACCAAAGAAGCCAATTAATTAGACCTTTTTGTGAAGTGAAAGGGCTGAGTCCAGGTCAATGATTCAAGTTATGAATGGACAGGAAGAAGATATTACAAAGAATTATAATATATTAAACTTTTCATCCAAGGAGGGCAAGAAAGAGGATGATATCTAGAAATGGATGCAGAGTAAGAAAACAGCATTTTATTTCAAGTAAAAATGAGGCTATGGATTACTCCTTAAATATCCATAAAACCTTTATCTACTTCATATAAACCTGAGTCTCAAATGTTGAATTCAGTAAGGAAATCTCCCTTCTGTTTATTGACCAGAAGAGAGCATGTATACTTCCACTGGAGTTCGGAAAATTACGTACTAAAATTTGAATTACTTAACTCTTCACTAAAATTAAGCACCCATAGAAGAATTTATTTAAACATATCTAACTAAGGGAAAGTTTATAGAATTAATTGCCCTGAAAATGCAAACCATAACATAGCCCTAAACTCAGAAATTCTTTTACTTTTATTCTTCTTTCCACCAACTCATGTGAAGGGTGTAAACTACGCAGGCTGATGATTGCTAAGTGATAACAACATTTTTTATTGTTCCATTATTATTATGGTGTTTGGGTATTTTTTTCCTTTCAAGTTCCTCTTTTCTGGAAACTTACAGTAATAAAATGAAGAGATAAATTATTTTTATTATGTTCCATAGCCTCTTTGTATTATATTAAGTTCATATGAGTTTAATAACAAATGCAGAAGTTGTCACAGTTTTACTTTACTAGCAACACCCGCAATATTCACAGAAACATATCAGTCCCCCTCCAAGAAAGAATTCGTAAACAGTGAATGACTTACTATAATGTGCTGGTAAGGATCTATAAATGACATTTTGGTTTCAATTACAGGAAATGTTTTCACACTTCAAAGTCTTCTTTGGCACTCTAGCGTCTTTAAAACCTACAAAATAAACAATCACTATTGTTAAGCTTCCTCTTGGATGCAGTTCTAAGATTTAAACAATTATGAGTATGCGTCTTAGGAAGAAAAAGTCTACCCAAGGACACTAGATAGGTTGAGTTCCCTGTGTATACGAATGGGTATCACACATCACTTAGAGAAAAGGTAAACATGTTTGGATGATACTGTTTATTTTCCATATTTACTTGTTCAAATTTATACTGTGAATAATTATTAGGAAACTACAGGGCTTGTGTTGCTTTTCATTTGCCAAGTATTTTATGAGAAATATGTTGAAATTACGGAAACTTAAAATTATTTTTGTACTGTTTATATCATAATTAAGCCACATGTCATTGTTTTCTCAGTAGGGTCAGCAATATACAAATTCACAATAAAAAAGAAAGATATTTTCACCTTAGCTATTCTTTAGGAATTATAAAAGTACATTCATGTTGAATTTGAACTTTAGTAATGACATTTTTAAAGAAATGTTTGTTCATTTGAAGACACCAGTTTAATTTGGAAGCAGTTAAATAAAAATATTTTAATGGAAAAATACTCTCTATACTTTCCTTTTTTCTTCTACACTTACTCTGTTATTTAAAATCAAATAAAAAACTATTTAATGAATGAACATCTTTGCTATTCCGTTATACCAAGTCCTTGAGATTTCATAAAACAACATACACTTGTATTTCAGCATTTTATAAGTTACATCTAATTTGGAATACCTTTTCAAATATCTTTATTATCTATCTTTAATATGTAAATTCTAAAATGTTTTTATTTCAAAATAAATCAAATTCATTTTAAATTTTTAGTGATCTTTCTTTTTAAACATCGACTTTAAAAAAATATAAAAATGATTCCTGCTCATTGTCACAAACAAAAACTGCTGAAGTGAACAAAGAATAAAGTGTGATCACCATTTTCATTATGATGTGTATCTTTCCAGGCCTTTTCACTGCTTTTTCTTAATACTTAAAGCAATAGGAAAAGAGAGGATTTAAATTTTTTTTTAAAAATGGGATCTTCTAATACGCTCTTGAGTTTTTAAACTCACTTTCTTCACTATATTTGGTTGTAAAAAATATGAAGCAATATTATATGAATGGTAAAAATCACCCATAGTTCTCTATTTAGGAATTATAAAAAATAAGGATTCCCCCCATTCTTCATTCTGGTGCATCAACCATCATTATTTGTACCAACAAGAAAAAAAATGTTTTTAAAGTAAAACATCTATTTACTTTCATCACTTACTTCTTAAGCTCCTAAAGTACAAATACTTTTATCTTATCATGCATATTAATCAGGCTCAAAATGTATACAGCATTTTAAATCAACTTTTTAAATAAAGATGAGGCCAAACTATGAGTCTAATTTATCATGATAAATTACTATAATCTTTGTTTTGCGTTTTCTTATTTTAAACCTAATAGAAAAGTTTCCTGATAACATTAACCAATTATAAACTACTTTAGTGCTATAGTTTTATTATTCCTTCCAAAACTCATGTTGAAATTTCATTGCTAATGTAATGGTATTGGGAGGTGGGGCCTTTGAGAGGTGATTAGATGATGAGGGTTTCACCTTCATGTGTGGGTTTAATGCCTTTTTAAAGGGGCTCATGGAATGGGCTCTCTCTCTTAGCCCTTTTGCCTTCTGCCATATTTTAGATACAGCCTTCATCTCCTCTGGACAATGGCTATCTTGATAGAAAAGAATAGCCTCACCAGGCACCAAAACTGCTGGCTCCTTGGCCTTGGACTTCCCAGCTTCCAAAACTGTAAGCCAATAAATTTATTCACTTTATTAATTACCCAGTGGGTCACATTCTGTTATAGCAGCATGAAACAGACTAAGGCACTCAGCTTTCACATTTCTGTTATTTTGATTGGACCTGGCTGCTATTGTTAGTAACTTTCAGGATTTTATTCCAATATCATCTTTCCAGTGGAGTCTTCCCTGACTGTATTATTTAAAATTGGCAAAACCGCTGCTTTCTTGCTTTATGACCATCTAACATCCACTTATGTAGTTTTGTTGTGTTACTATCTCTTCTCCCTTCTTCATTAGAATATAAATTCTATGAAGGCAGGTTTTTTGTGTGTTTCATTCATTGTGAAATTTCCAGTCCCTGTGTAGGCACATGTGGGCCCTTAATACATATTTGTTAAATAATGAATGAATGATAGGATATATATATACAGGTAAGAGGGATAATTTTCAAGCCCAGTTACACTAAAGCATTTTGCTCAAGTCAAGGGATGTTCATTTTCTATTTATCCATAAGTTGTATTACCCTCATCCCTCATCCTCTGTTCTACTATGCTGTCTTACACTGTTAATCAATATCGATATGAGTTTCTCCTTTATCTCTTATTTTTTTCCCTAATTAACTACATATTACACACATCTTACAAACATGATTATCCATTTACTACTATACTGTACTGTGTCTTTGATTAGGCTCTAAGTATTTTTGAAACTACATTTTATATTTATTGGATAACATTATAAAACAATGCAGGCAAAACTACAATAGAGTAATTTTTACTCTGGTATTTATAGTTAAATTTATAATACAAGAAATATATACTTATATTGAGTGATATAATCCTTACGGTTCAGCACTTCCCATTATCAGCATTTTCTGTGCTATTTCTATTACAACATTTTTAAAGTGATCAGCAATGACTTTCTACTAGTATGGCTGATGTTTTCGTGCCAACTAAATTCAAAGTATGAGAACTATATCCGTTCCCAAGTCAGAATCCAGCTAATACTCTAGAGCTGTGGGTGGAATATATTTTCATGGATGATATAACATAAAATCACCTGCCTCATTTTCATCTTTACCATCCATATTTCCCTCATATCATTTCCCCTCAGAAGTGATTTCTTAATATGAAGCGTTCTATGCATATGATGGTCCACATAAAGCTCCTAGGCCCAAGAGCATGAGGCCTTTAGATTGCTGCAGCAGTGGTAATTCCTGAGAGCTTATGTCCTCCCTCTCCAGAAGCTGAAATGTCTATGTAGGACAATGCTAGGACAGTACTATCAGGGATTCAAAGGATTAAGGAAAGCCAATTATTTTCTTTATTGAAGCAGCATAATTTGGTGAAAACACCATTGGATATGGGATCTAGAAAGACCTTAATTCAAGTTCCAGTTTCATATTCTAAGACCCAGGTTACTTGCTTGTAATGTGAATAACAGTACTGTGAAAGGTACCTAGCCCATAATAAATATTCAATGCATATGATTTGCTTTTAAGATAAACATTACATAGACTTATCACTAATAACATTATATATTTACTTGAAAGATGTACTATCTGTTGTAATTATTGTTGTGACAGTAGAAAATAAGAATTTTTTTTATATATTTGCCACTTAGAAATAAATATCTACAATATGCCTTGTGCTATGCAAGGTGCTTGGGAGCAAAAAAATGGTGAATCAGACAGGTGTATACCATGAAACTTTGTGGCCCTATTGACTTTATACTTGACACTCTCCAAGTGGAACCTCAAAAAGTAAACAAGATTCTGGTAGTTATTCTCACCAAAGTTTTCTGTGTTAAAAGCTGTAATAATGAGAATGGCATAGCAGAAGAGCATCTTCTGGGACTTACGGCCATTCAATTCACAAACAGTAGCTTCATAGGAGATACTTTGTTCATTCAACAAATACATCTTTACTATCTACCTAGTCTATAGTAGGCACTGGGGAAACAATAGTGTATAAGACATAGCTCTTACCTTGTAGAAACAAAATGAGGCAATCTAGGGGTAGCAATAAATGCAGGCTAGCCTGATTTTTCATGCATGCATGTTGCTAAAAGTAGTAACACTGTTTATTATGATTAATGTCTCCAATTGGAAGGAAATCTTAGAACCTATTCTTCTGGGAAAATATCATCAATGAGTTTCTATTCCCTTAGTAGAAAAATCAGAAATCCTTAACATGGTCTACAATGGTGGCTTTTATATCTATTTACTGCAAACCAAAACAAAGAAACCTTTGCATATCACAATACAATACATAAATATATACACAGACAAATATTTAAAGTATAGAAGTAAGTTTCATGCGATACTTTTGCTAAGTACAATGTACTCTGATTTTAGTCTATTACTTTTGTTTAAATGCTGGTAACAGCCCACTGAATTGATTTCATGACTCACTAACAGCAATTTGAAGAATACTAGTGCAAAAGATTGCAAAATTGAATTTCTATCTACTTCCTCAGCCCCATACCACTACTTTCCCTTTTGCTTTCTATGCTAAAGCCATACTGGTTTTCTTTCCTTCAAATGTGTCAAGCTCTTTCCTACTCAGGGCTGTAACTTACCTCTTCTATTCATTCATTTAGTCAACAAACATTTAAGGCATAACTACCATGTGTCAAACATTGTTCAAGGGACTGGAGAGGCAAAAGTGAGGAGCTAGATACATTCCCTTCCCTCTTGGAGATTCCATCTCTAGAAAGCAATCAGAAAACAAGGAATCCAAAAAATAAAAGAAACAATTGTAAATAGAGTTGTATAAAATGATGGAAACAAGTAAAATGCAGAAACAAAGAATAATTGAGGCTGAGCACTAAAAAGGAGCTAGCCATACAGAGTGAGGAGAGAGTGGGTTTAGACTATAATGTTCCAGGCAGGCAGTATGAGGAACTGAGAGAAGACAAGTGGCTGGCGAATGGTGAGCAAACGTGAAAGTGGCTTATGATGAGGTTGGAAATTTAGGCAGTGGCAGATCATGTTGAACCTCTTAGGCAACTACTGTTTACCTAGCTAAATCTGACCCATTCTCCAGGATTCAGTCTCAACGTCATTTCCACAGAGAACCCTTCCGTGACCTTCAAAGTATATTTGGTCTGCCTGTTACTGGTTCTGTGTGTTCTCTAGACTCCTCCTTCAAGCCTTTCATTCCACTGACGCAATGTCTGTCTTTCCTGGGAGAACAAAAGAGGCATTAAGTCAGTGGCCATATTTATCTTATTAATAGAGACATCCCTAGTGCCTAATACAATGGCCCAAATATAGTAGGTTCAGAATAAAGATTTGTCCAATGGATGGATGAATATTCAAAGTAGTGCCAGGTTGATGCATAAAGAATCCACAGAATAGTGCCACACCCTCTTTTGATGTCTCTCTTTCTTATTCCTAACAATTCTTAATGTCAAATGATGTTAAATTAGCTCTCTATTTATTTAAAAAAAGCAGAACAAGTGAGATTCCAGAGGGGGTGAAATTAGTACTCAAAATATTTAGAGGAAATCTGTTGCTGGGATCCAAAGTTTAATGTCAGCAATTTTATTTCCTCTTCTCATTTCCAGCAACTTCATTCATGACCACTCTGTTCACCACCTATTATCCACTACTGTATCCTACAGCAAGACTTGGATAGAGACTCTCCTGATATTAAATCCAAAGCAAGAAATATGCTTAAGATAGCTAACTGTCCAAGTCTAGTTTCTCTCTCTCCCTTCTCTGCCCCCTTTCTGTGTGTATGTGTGTGTGTGTGTGTAAAATCACTAGGTTAAGAACTACAAGATAACTAGAGAGTAAACAAACATGACTCATGGCATTTAATCTCAAAGCAACTTTGGCTTGTTCTTTGATTCTATTCAGGGCTAACTCTCCTTCTACCCTGATGAAATCTCAGGCAGCCTCAGAACTTTTCTGTTAACTTGGATATGAAAGGAAGAAAAGAAAAAGGAAAAGAGAAAAAGAATTAACCCAGACACTGCAGACATTGAAATGCCGGGTTCGTTGAGTTAAACTCTCTCTCCTGCTCAAGGTAGAGCTTATTGCAGGAGAAAGGGGATGAAGTCATTGACTTCTCCCCTCCCCTGCCTACGGTCAAACCCTCCCAAGCTTGATAACTCTGGTTTTTAAACCCTTATAGTTGGAAAAGGATGCAGAGAGAGCGAGAATAGAGGCAAGAAAAATGTTACTTCAGCAGTACTTTTATAAGCTGGTTTTGTGATCTCTTGGCTTGGTACATGTTAAAGCTGAGTCTTTCTTTCATAGATGCTTTTTGTGGATTCTTCTGAGATTCTCTGTTTTTGAGATTTCTTCCTTGTGTTCCCTGACATGCACAAACACATCTCTACTCCAGCTGGGGGCTTGTGTTTTTTTCCACAGCCCCAGTGCATCTTGTGGTCCACTTCCAGTTTTCGTTTTCTGAGGTTCTTTCATGTTACCAGGCAAACACCTTGTATAGGATTTAAGATTCTTCCCAGGGTTCTCTTTAGTCCATGGACAATACTCATACATGTTTTCTTTCTTCCAACAAACCCTGAGAATGCAATTACTTCCTAAATGAAACTATTCTGCTACTTGTGTCCTTTATATTTCCCAAGTATGACAAGACACCAGCCTACTGCAGAAGACAAATGTTAAACCCTCTGATGAGCCTTCTCAGTGGTCTCTTTAAAGCCCCTCTCTTGATTGGGAATTAGTAGGCATATTCCTCTCCAGATCTCCACCCCAAGGGAAGAGGGGCTGTACTCACAGCAGTGCTCTCCAAAACAACAACAAAACTCTTCTGAAGCTCTTCCCACATCTCTACTATTTCAATGCTTTTATAACTGTGAAGCTGGTAAGTTTTATATATTATATAAATGTCCTTGTCCATCTGCTTTCTTTAAAACATAAAGAGTAGGCTGTTTCACTATCCATTTTAGTAGTGCACATCTTAAATCTTATGGCTTAAGGTCTTGGCCAAAGCTTCTACTTTAAAGTCCAATACATAGGTGAACCAGCTTACAAAATGGCAGAACGAGGAATGTGGGAAATCCTCTCCCAGAAAAACAAACACATTGACAAAACTGGGCAGAATTATTGCAAACAACTATAGACACACACACACACACACACACACACGCGCGTATGAAATAATAGCACAAAAGAAAGGAGATGGAATGGAGGTATACTGGACCAAGGAAATGACACCAGATCATAATTGAACCTACAGAAAGAAATACAGGGTACCAGTAAATAAGCTCTATCACATTTTCAAACAGCAGACCAGTTATTTACCATTTCTCTGAAGCCTTTTCTATTTAACTGTGACAGTAAATAGGTAGGTTAATATAAAATAGTCTATAAATATTATATTGTTCAAATATAAATATGTATGTAGATTAATATAAAATATTCTATAAACATTTCCTTTTCTTCTCTCAACTTCTTTAAAAGATATAGCATTTACATAGCAATAAATTATAATCCTATCTAATGTATACAACAATAATAGCAAAAAGGAGGAGTGGTCAGGGACTAGAACTATACTGCAGAAAAGTTTTTGTATTTTACTGGAATTAAGATAGTATTGATATGAAGTAGACTATAATAAATTAAGGCATAGAGTTTAATTCCTAGAGCAACCACTAAGAAAATAACTCAAAAATATAGTTAAAATATCAATGAAGGAATTAAAATGGGCCACGACAAAATAGCTATTTAATATAAGGAACAGAAGAATTTAAAAAAAGAGACATGGAAAACAGCAAAATGGAAGATGAACATCCAACCATGCTTCCAATAACATTAAATGTGAGCGATGTAACATTCTAATAAAAAAGTAGAGGTTGTCACACTGGATAAAATTGAATGTATATAAAAGACTAATGGAATCCAAATAAGGTTTGTAGTTTAATTAATAGCACTGTACCAATGTCAGTTTCCTGGTGTTGATAATGTACTACGGTTGTCAGATGTCACACTAGGGAAAGCTAAATGAAGGGTACATGAGAGCCCTGTAATATTTTTGTAATTTCTTATCTTAAATTATTTCAAAATAAAGTTTATTTTAAAAATTTAATACATATGAACAGATCTAATTTATATTTATAAATTTTATTCCACAGTTATGTTCAAGGGAAGAAACAAAGACCTCCTATGAAGAAATTACTGAAATAGAATCACTTCCTTCAGGATAAAATCACTAGCCATTATTGTCAGGCAGTGGCTGCATGTCCAATTCCAGTTAGGAATAGGCAGCCGTCCTTTCTTTTTTCTCTCTGTAACTGTTAATAGTAGCAGCAGATATTTTAGGTTTCTGCAAAATTAAGGCATTTCTGTCCAACTAACCACATGAAACAGTAGGAATTTTATGTCCCAGAATTAGCTCAGTTCTGGAAACCTTACTGCAACTAGTTGGCACAACCACTCTCATGAATACTCATAAAATAGCAGGGTTTCTATTCCTTTGTTTCTTATAACTAAGCTAAATAACCAGTCTTAGTGAGTGTACAAAGTCTCTTAAGTCTGAAGTAAGAGATGTGAAACTCAAAGGGTTTTTTTCTTCCTTTCTTTTTTTCCTTTCCCTGCCCTGTAATTAGAAACTTTCAGAACATGAATGAGAGGGAAATTTGGATAGACTTTTCAACAGATACTTCCCGATGCAATGTAACTGTTGGCATTCAATGAAAGTTTAATAGTATGTGGTCTTTCCAAAACGTTTAGTCATGTTGTCAGGGCAAGATGGACTTCTCAGGAAAAGTGAACAGAAACAAAAACCCAGACTAGAGTGTTTTGTCACTTCTCTCTCTGTGTACAGTGATATGACAAGGGGAAAAGGAGGGGATATTATTAGAGTTGTGGCATGTGGCGGGAAGAGGCATAGGAATGCAAACGATTCTTTTCTCTTTCCCTCCAACTCATTGTATAGACGCGTGGAGATATTAAAAGGTTCAGCATTTAAGTGGCAGCAACTTCTTGACTGCAGCCTGAATGACCCAAGTTCTAGCCTGTCTCCTCCTTTCTCTATCTGTGGGATCCTGACCCTCAGTTTCCTTGTCTGTAAGCAGGGAAAATCGCCCCTAATCCTCACAGAGACAGTGGGAGGATGAAATAAGAAAATATATGTAAATCACCAAGCACAGTACCGAGAAGGCCATAAATGTACAAAATAATCATTATTATTATCATTGTTTATGAAACTGGTGATGATCCCCCTCAAACTGCCTCAACTCATGCAAGTCACAAGTATCTAATTCTATAGAGAGTTTTTGTTTGTTTGTTTGTTTTGTTTTTTTGATGGAGTCTCACTCTGTCACCCAGGATGGAGTGTAGTGCAATCTTGGCTCACTGCAACCTCCACCTCCTGGGTTCAAGCAATTCTCGGGCCTCAGCCTCCCAACTAGCATGGACTACAGGCACCCACCGTCACGCTCAGCTAATTTTTGTATTTTTAGTAGACATGGGTTTTCACCATGTTGGCCAGGCTGATCTCAAACTCCTGACCTCAAGTGATCCACCCGCCTTGGCCTCCCAAAGTTGGGGGATTACAGTGTGATCAGGTGTGGCCTTGGCCTCCCAAAGTGAGGGGATTACAGGTGTGAGCCACTGCACCTGGCCTCTATAGAGATTTCTAAGACATTCAAGTAGGCAAATTTATTGAGCACCTTTTATAAACACCAAGTACATTTTCATATACAACAATAAATTTTTTTATTATACTTTAAGTTTTAGGGTACATGTGCACAACGTGCAGGTTTGTTAAATATGTATACATGTGCCATGTTGGTGTGCTGCACCCATTAACTCGTCATTTAACATTAGGTGTATCTCCTAATGCTATCCCTCCCTGCTCCCCCAACAGGGATCTAGAACTAGAAATACCATTTGACCCAGCCATCCCATTACTGGGTATATACCTGAAGGATAACAATAAATTTTTAATAGAAACACTGATTTTTTGATCCATTAACATTTTTAAAAGTAGAACACATTTGGACACTAACTTGTCCGCTGCCAAATTCAAAGCTTTCTCCACTATACTGGATATGGAAGCATATTCTAAAAGCAAAGAGAGCATTATATTACTATGTTTCCATCATCATCATTCTTATAATGATATATAGTTACTAAGACATCACTAAAGTTTTAAGCTTTTAAGTGAATTTGATGGTGCTTTTTTTGTAAACTAAGGCTATACAAAGAGTTTGATATTGCCAACCGGCACAAAGGAATAAAGAAACAATAGGAATTCAGATGGGTAAATCAGATGCTTTATATTAAAAATGTCTCTCAAACCATACTCTCAGTTTACGACAGGAACACCTCCCTGTTCCCAAGGAAATGTAACAGCATGCCTCCAGACACAAAGGCACAGAATAATTAACTATGTCTGTTTCTTGAGCCCGGAACCCAATGGTATGGAACTTGCCACTAAGTCCCACAGTAGTAACAGGTGGTGCCATATGGCTGATATCCATACTGTTCCTTTTAAGATTTCCCTCTCCATTTGTATTCCTAAGTCACAGCTTCTTAATCTATCAAATTTGTATTCTTCAAAGCTCATTATAATTACATAGACAAGTATATATGAAATACCTACTAGAGTTTCAGAGAAGAGAGAGATTCCAGTGGTTTAAAGTAGAAACGGCTTCAGAGAAAATGGTAACTGATCTGACATTTGAAAACGTGAAAGAGCTTAGATCTATAGTAAGAGGAAGTGGGAAACATTTCCTCTAGGAAAAGGCCATGACGTTGGAGATACTCCATCCTCCTCAGGCTCTCAACTGGTGCTTTCCTTACCCACACCTTCTCTGCAGGATCATGTCTGCCTGTCATTCAGGGTTCTGCATAAATTCACTCTCTAAAGTCAGTCATCTCTTAATTTATCTACTAGATTAGGACCCTTGTACCTTTCCTTGAAATCTCTTATCACAATATTGTATACTAGACTACCATTATACACGTGTCAGTCTCCCATAGCTGTGAGCAGCACAAAGGAAGTTCTGTCTTCTCCCTGTATTCCTGTTGGGCCCGGAGTGATAATTCAATTACTATTGACTGAAGGATGAATAAGCAAACTGGAGGATTTGCATGATGTACTGGAGAAAACTGTCTAGATCATAAATGTGCTCTTGTCTTAAGAAACAATCAAAAGGAAGTAGATTACATTTATAGAATCTAGAATGTGAAACTGGAATATATCTTAGCAGTTGCTAATATGAACACTTAATTTTGAAAATCCACACTTGTTAAACATTTCCCAAGTACGAGGTACTTTAAGTGATTTATATATACCATCTCATTTAACCTTTATAACAAGATAGGGATTAGTATCACTAATTTTGAGATTTAAAAAAACAGATTTGGAAAGGTAAGTAATTTGTTTAACTGACAACACAAACTAAAGTAGACTCCCACAACCAATCTCTACAAAAGAATAACTGTCTCAAGAAGAATAAAAAAGTTCCCAGGTCATCTGGGTTAACATGGGCTGAGCTGGCCCTAGAATCCTCTTTCTACGTCATTTTTTCACTCTACAAAAGACCCTGAAGCACATGCAGAGTTTCTGAGAAATTATACAATAAGCAATAGAGTTATTCGAGTCTTAGCGGGGAGGTGGCATGATGAAAGTGGCACTTTGTGTAAGTTTACGAGGGTTGCCATAACAAACTATCACAGACCGAGTGGCTTAAACAATGGGAATTTATTTTCTCACAGTTCTGGAGGTTGGAGGTCCAAGATCAAAGTTTGGCAGCTTTGGTTTCTCCTGAGACCTCTCTCCTGGGCTTGCAGATAGCTGCTTTTCGCTGTGTCCTCACATGCTCTTTCCCCTGTGCACAGAGGTGCCTGGTGTCTGTGTGTGTTCAAATTCCCTCTTCTTTTAAGGACACTAGTCAAATTGGATTAGGACATGCCCTACCAGCCTCCTTTCAATTTAATGAGGCCTTATCCCCAAATACTTTTACATTCTGAGGTACTGGGATTTAGGGTCCAATGTATGCATTTGGAGGGGGCATATTTCAGCCCATAACAGGTTTTAATGACATAAACACAGCAGTTAAACAAAGCAGCATACAATTGTTAGTGGAGAAAAGTGGTGCTGTAGGAGGGAGGGAGAAAATCGGCCAGAGAAGTCCAGATGTGATATAAGATATGATATGCAGCCGGGCGCAGTGGCTCACACCTGTAATCCTAGCACTTTGGGAGGCCGAAGCGGGTGAATTGTCTGAGCTCAGGAATTTGAGACCAGCCTGGGCAACACTGTGAAACCCTGTCTCTACTAAAATACAAAAAATTAGCCAGGCGTGGTGGTGGGTGCCTGTAATCTCAGCTACTCAGGAGGCTGAGGCAGGAGAATTGCTTGAACCCAGGAGGCGGAGGTTGCAGTGAGCCGAGATCGCACCACTGCCCTTCAGCTTGGGCAACAGAGAGAGACTCCATCTCAAAAAAAAAAAAAAAAGATATGATATGCATCTCAACTAGGATGGTGAAGATTATAAAGGAGAGAGCATAGCTCCTTTTAGATGGAGCAGCTACCCTCATCTGATTATTTAAAAAGCTCCCCGCAACCCCTCACCAACATATACATACACACATTCTACATAAACGAAGCACAAGGATAACGTCTAACCACTTCACATTTGGGAAGTACTAATCCAGATAAACCTGTCCATCTTAAGGATCAGGAAACTGGCCAGCCCAGTTTCACATAACGCATTACAAACAAAGCAAGAATGTCTCCTCACTCCCAAGCCAGTGTTCTAGTTTTCATTCCTTGACCACTCTGGTTTGCTGTTATTTTCCATTCTTTCACCTCTTGGTGGTCAAAAACAAGTGACCACTCTGGCCATATTTTAAGGTCAAGAAATTTTGGAGAAGGAGGAAATATTCATAATCACCACCTAGAAAGTATTTCATTGTACAAATTTGTAAGCTGAGGCCTTAAGATATAAATAAACCTCACCAAATTACCCAGTAAGGGGAACAGCTGAAACTGAACATACCTCTTCACTTTCAACCAGGTACTCTTTCTTTATACCCTACTGGCATCCTCCCTGCCCCACCCCGCCCCCCACATGCACTGGGGCTAAAAAGGAAATATAGCCAAAATTAAAATAACATATATATAATTTTAGTTTGGCTAAAATCTTAAGTTACCAAGTTACGGTTTGGAAGGACAGAATAGATCCAAGACATGAATTTGAGGAAAACAAATAACTGAATTTCTCCTTGGGATTGGTCCAATAAAGCTCAAAAAGAATCACTTTCATCTTTTGTAATTTTCTCGGTTTGAATCATAGTTATAAATTGTTTACTTTCAAATATTAGATTGTTTAAAAAATTCCTCTTCCCACACAGACCATTATGAAATAATATCACATTGATAGGTGTTAAATATATGATGTGCATTTTCAGAAAATATGGAAGAATAATGTTCTGACTTCTACTTAAAAGAGACTGACAATGGTGATGTACTTATTGTTAACAGGTTATAAATATATGCAACAACGTGGCACAAAATGCTAGGAAAAGAAGTGTGTTTTGACAACAGCATTACTTCTACAGCTTTTCTCTCTAGAGTGGACGTTTTGCAAATATGCTCCCCAAGGTAGTATTTGTGTTTTGTTGAGGGTTCCACTCCCTCTTTAATTGCTGCCATTGCTGCCTTTTTTAAGTGACAGAGTCAGTCAAGTTTTCCACAGCATGGAAAGCCATATCTTTTTTCTAAGGTAAACAGTTCAGGGAAAACACCCAGGAAAACCATCAAACTGGCTTAAACGTTTAATGAGAGCCATTTTATTACTGGATAAAATTATCAGCATTTATAGCTTGCTTTGCTTTTCAATGAAAGCAATGACTATTTCAGGCAGCTGGTGAGATTGATCTGACAGTTTAAAATATGGAATTACTATGATCTTTAAGAGGAATAAATTGATGATAAACTATATCATCAGGAGTTGCGGAAGCACAGAAGGGTGTACACCTGCTTCCAGGTGTTACTGTAAAGTTCGGCCACTAAATACGAGACCAGCATTCTGCAGTTCCTGAACTGGGTAACATGTAATAGGAATTCAGGGTTACCATTTTCTTCTCAGATCATAAGAAGTTTTAGAAATGTTATTTTAGACACTGTGATGGCAATTCACTTTTGAAAAGAACAAGAAACCTAGTCTTTTGCAGGATTAAGAACTCTGTAAATGGAGTGTATGCACTTGAAGGGAGTAGACTTGGGGGTTCTTAATCTTTTTTGTGCCATGGACCCCTTTGGCAATCTAGTGAAGGCTAGGGACCCCTTTATAGAGTATAACATTTTAACATATATGAAATAAAATATCAGTTTATAAAGAAAGCTAATTACTGCCCAGGCATGGTGGTGGGCACCCGTAATCCCACCTACTCAGGGGATTACAGGAGAGGCAGGAGAATTGCTTGAACTTGGGAGGCAGAGGTTGCAGTGAGCCAAGATTGCACCACTGTGCTTCAGCCTGGGCAACAGAATGAGACTCCATCTCAAAAAAAAAAAAAAAAAGAAGTCAATTATGTTGAAATACATGTAGCCATGGCAGTCTGCAGACCCTTTAAATAATATTTATGTGTGCGTTGGAGTGTTGCAGCACATTTTTCCCCTTCTACTTCTGTGGGGTACTCCAACATAGTTCCAAAGTTTCATGTAAAATTTTTGAGGAGAGAGGAACTTACATCACTATAAAGAGTAAGATGATGATAGAAAATCTTAAGTTCTTTTTATACTACCTACTTTTGCTAGCACCATAATGAACATGTAGCACATCCTGAATATTTAGGGGTTACATACAATAAACTCAGGTTGAAATGAACTGAAAGTGCTGTCATTTGCTTCAAAATGAAATTTATATTGCCTCTACCTTTGAGTAACAAGCTGGAGAACTGTGCCAAAAATACATTAGTAAAATCAATAAGCAGGTTTCAGTTGAGGTTCTGCAGATGAGATATAATGCCTCAATGGGTTCTTTGGAAAATACGAAATTAACAAAAACAATGTTATACTCTCCCCTTCATTTTGCCAATGAGAAATTTGACAGGAGGAAGTTAGATAACTGCAGCTAAACCATAGCCTGACAAATATGGACAGGACCAGGAATAAAGTGCAGAATGACTTTCCACTTCAGGACATGTCTCCGGGAGGTAGGGAAAAAAAGGAGGAAAAAGAAGCAGCTACTTAGTGTCAGGCAGAGAAGTAGATGAAGGGCACAGCCGGAAACAAACTGAAATCCATCTGACCACAAAAAACACTGTCTCTTCTCACCATGCTGCCTGACTTGACTCGCACAGACTCACTGCTTCCATCCATGGAGGAGCCTGGCCTTCATTTGTGTAAAACTAAATCATTTTTATGTGAAGAGGATTTATGAGAGATGGCTAATGGATTTTTACATTTTAAAATGGTTTTTTTAACTTTGAGGAAATATGAGTCAATAGTTCAATAATATTATTTTGGTTGTTGAAAAGATATCATTTTGATTATGGTAACCAGCTGTTCTCTAAAACTGTAAGAATTGGAAAAGAAAAGGAAGTGACTTTTAGATGCAAAATGAAAGATTTATGTCAGGGTGAAGAAATACATCCTGAGAGCAGGGCTGTGAAAGATCCTTTTTTTGGATGGTCTATTATTATCACAAAATGTTTTACACATCTTTACTTTGTGGAATTCTAATGATTCAAAGTCTATAAACCCTTATCTTAGGGAGCACAAAGACCAAGGAGTATGCTACAACTCAGAAACAAGTACTTAGCTAGGAGTCCAATAAAATCAGGGAGGCAAACAGTTAATCATTCAGAACTTCAAAGGACAACAGCAACAAGTCTACCAACTAGAACATGAAGAAAAAAAGGTTCCAGAATGATGGCTCCTGGAACGGGTAACTGGGCTTCACTGAAGTGTACAAAGAGGCCTAGCAACTGGCTAGGTAATGAATCCAAGAGTTGGGAAAGAACAAAGGCTAAATTCCCACCTACTAGAGCTGGAAATCAGCCAATTTTGGACTACTTCCTAGTAGTCACTAATTACCTTAGATAAAGGAAGTCTGTTCTACAGACTTATTCATTTTTATGAATTTTTGTTTAGATTTGGTTTTGGTTTGGGTTGTTTTTTATTTTGTTTTGCTTAGTGCACTGGTTATCCATTTTATGGATTTTTCTTTCTGTCTTTAAAAACAATTTTTCTTTCTGTCTTTAAAAACTCCCACTCTAGAGAAACCACCTAGCTTCTTTGCTCTTAGCATTTAAACATGTTGCAGAAAAACAACATACCCTGGAAGGCTAGTTTTAATTTAAGTCCATATTCTCAAAACCCACAGAGGCTCTCTACACTACAAGACATCTTTCTAAATTTCTTTGGTGGACTTGTATTCCCACCGGAAAAAGTCACTTTATTCCCTTCTCTCACTCAAGTTTCTCACCCCACCCCAACTCCCACTCTTAGCAGGCGACCTCATCTTCCTTCACTGAGAAAGCAGAAAGCACCAGAGGGAAGTTTCTTATCTTCCCACCATCAGATCTGCGTATTTCCCTGCAGGTGCACTTGGGTTCCCCTTCTTCCTGCCACAAAGGAGGCAATGTTCCTCCTACTGTTACAGACCTGGCACCACCATGGCTCTCTGGATGCAAAATCCCTCTCCTCAAGGACTTTATTTTGATGGTCACGTCTCTCTTTCCGGAATCATCAAATTTTACTTTCCTTTATTTTCTTTTTTTCTTTTTTTTTTTTTGAGACGGAGTCTCTCTCTGTCGCCCGGGCTGGAGTGCAGTGGCGCGATCTCGGCTCACTGCAAGCTCCGCCTCCTGGGTTCATGCCATTCTCCTGCCTCAGCCTTCCAAGTAGCTGGGACTACAGGCGCCCACCACAACGACCAGCTAAATTTTTGTATTTTTTTTTTTTTTTTAGTACAGATGGGGTTTCACCGTGTTAGCCAGGATGGTCTTGATCTCCTGACCTCGTGATCCGCCCGCCTAGGCCTCCCAAAGTGCTGTGATTACAGGAGTGAGCCACTGAGCCCGGCCCAAATTTTACTTTCAACTGGATAATCTAATTGGCAAACTTGTTACAGTCTGTCTGTCGACTCCATATTCCTTTTCCCTGCTATGTCTCCATTTGGTTGCTGTGTTTCACTGACAGACTTCTCTGAAGGGTTATTTGCTTACCCTGTATCCAGGAGCCAGCTATCCTCATCACGCATTCCTCCCATCCCATTTGTAAATTCCTTCTTCCTTCTTCTGTCTACTCCCACCACTCCATTGAACCTGCACTAATCAAGATCATTCATGATCTCCAAATTTCCAAATGTAGTAATCACTTTTCCGTCGTCATCTTATTCAACCTCTTTCTTTCCTCTAGAACCACTTTCCCTCCTTTGCTCCCACAACATCACCCTAATCCCTGGTTTTCCATCTAGTTTCTTAGTTGCTTCTTTGCAGGCTCATTAACGAATGCCACTCTCTGCCTGGAACTCTAGCGAGAGCCATGCCATTCTCACTCCACTTACCGCCTCCCGTAGATGGCTTTTTATCCGTCACATCTGTGCTTCAATTCTATGCCTCAGAGAGCCCTTCCCATTCTCCGCCTTTCCATGTTATTCTCTATCATTGAAGCCCATTTGCTTCCTTTTTATAATTTATTATCTGTTTGTTTGTATACTTATTATCTGTCTCCACTAAGACGGAATGAACTATACCTGCTTTATTCACCCAGGTATGCCCTAAATGTAGCACAGTACCTAGCATGTAGCTGTTATTAATTAAAACTGACTGAATTAGCGAAGGAATAAATGCATACTGCTCAGTGACCAACAATTCCTGATTGACATTAACATCTGCATTTCTTGACATAGGAGGCAAAATTGGTAAGTGAAAAAGAAGAGTAGATATTATCTAAATAGCTTCATACAATACCTGTTCTTTTTCTAAGTATTAAAAAATTGCATTTTCCTACTCCTACTACTTTTCTAAGTATACTATATGTATTAATAAAATGGTATATAGAAATTATTTTTTCACAGAAACTTAAAATTTATATGAGAGCATTCTTTTCATTGTGATGATAAAAAGTGCTTGAAGATTCTTGTTATCTGTTTAAATTACATCTTAGATTGACAAATTGGCTTGGTTGATTAATATCTTATGTACATATTAATATATAATAACAATTAATCAATATTATTATTAAGGTATATTATATGTAATATATGGTGTATTGAATAATTAATGATTTACCTGAATTAATTCATATTGATTATTAATTATATTAATGCATAGGCTATATATTAATACTGGGATATTAATCCATATAAATAGCTTATTAATACTTATTAATACATAATATATTGATCAACCAAATCAAATTTGTCAACCTAAAACATATTTTAAACCGAGTGTAACAATTTCTGCAAACAGTGAATGAGTGTCACAAATTTGATTATTTCTTTTATTGCTTTTCATTGACAACAAAGGCATCATTACAGAAAGTAATAAAGGTGAGAGGGAAAAATGCATGTAAATATTGTGAAGCTTTATACATATAAAATGTAAATCTCTGGTTGTCACCAGCTCAAAAATTAAGTACCAAGTAATAGATTATAAGTAAGCATCCAACAGATTTGCAATTAAATCTTTAATTTACCAAGAAGCCTCTTTTAAATTAGAATTGCTGCTGTGACAAATCTTTCTAAAATGGGTTAGTGGCATTGTCTTCTAAGAACCAAGGATATAACACTATTTTAAAGTTATTATCTGAACATGTATTACCATTGATCATTGAAAGTGAACTACAGAAATTTCCTAGTGTTATCTCTTTGAGATCTAAGTTCATGACGTCAGCAAATTTAAAATTCATCCACCTCTTCTTCATGGCAGTTGAATGAAAAGAAAGTTGATAACCTGTTTGAGGTTTGTGGTAGACACAACAGTGGCTAATGGATATTAAGAAATCATCATGATAGACGCAGCAGTCTATACAGAATGATCCCATAACTGTGTGCATCTTTAGACACTTTTCCCTGATTGCTTTTCAATAAATTCTTACATAATTGCTCCAAATTACTTTTTTCAATAATTTCATAATATCACATCAAATATATGTTTTAAAAAGTCCACAAAATGAATTGCCTTTTTGTTTCAAAACTTAAAACACCATTTATCTGCCTCGAGACTATCCTAGGCAGACACTGTCTCTTCTTATAGATCCAAGAATTCTGCAAAAATGCTTTTTTCCATAAGGGGTGAACATCCCAGTTTACTGCCTGTGTACTGCATTTAACTTGCTTATCCTGTCAAAACTGTGGGCATAAAAGTATGGGGCAAATAAGAAGTGTGTCAATTTACTGACTGAAATTCAGAAGCCATGTGCTGACCTAATGTTTCTAGTGGCACAGTTGCATCCAGCAGTAAAACCTGACCTAGTATGCATTATTTATTACCACATCATAGTATGTATACTAAGTCAAGCATATAACTAATGTTGGGTTTTACCCCTGAGAAGGAGTATCTGCTTTATCATAAGCTACTGAATTATTTGGAAAGGTAAAATAATAATTTTTTTTGTCCAAATGATAAATCCAAGGTCAGAGTAACCATTTTGATACAAATGCTTTATGCCAACTGCCAGGTTTAATAAGAGCCAGAAAGAGCCATAGGTTCTGTAGGTTATACTTAGAAAATTCTAAGAAAATTCTCTACGACCAACCTGAAAGCAAAACATTTGGTAAAATCAGTACTTTTTACATAACTCATGAAATGTGTTTATTTTGTATTTTTAGATAAAATGTAATATATTTTATTTTCTTAAAGTAGTATACATACTACTGTACAAAGTACTATGTAGTTCCAAAATTGCACAACCCCCCCTATTACGTCAATCAGTAATCAAGTTATAAGGGCAGAACGATTGAGTTATTATGGAAACATGCACCAGGAGAGTGGACTTCCTGGGCCTTCTCCAGTAATTTTTCTGATGTTAACTCCAATAGAAAGAGTGTGACAACCTCAAAGAATACACATTAAAACTAAAAATATAAACCAATATATTTAAACATTTAAATACATCAAAATGGAAACATAAGGCAGACATTAAAAAAAAGAAAAAAACATTTGACTTTTCAACAGCTCTTTTTCACATCTGTAAAATGTGGATAGTCATACCTGTACTGCTAACTTATACAGTTATTGTGGAAATAAACAAAGTTCATAACCAATCTCTTTATCAACCACAAAGCCTGTGAAAATAAAAAAAATACTGGGCCTCTGATTTTTTTTCAAACTAGATAGTGAGAAAACAGCTTGTAAATTAAATAACAAAACAAAAACCTAAGCAAGTATAAGCTGAGTATCATAAATACATGAGTTTTCTGTACTGTAGAAGAATACATATTATGGACATTTGTTTACTAATTCAAAGCACACTGTTACCTAAAATACCGATTTTTTTTCTGAAGACTCCAGAAGTCAAGCAAATGAAGAGGAAGATTGGGGAAAAGGAAGCAGTTGATTCACAACTGCATATGCCAAAAAGGAGTGGGAAGAAAAATGAGAGCCAATTTGGTCTATTATCTTCAATGGAGAGTGATGGCTAAACTTTGACACTGATAACTTTCAGCATCAGGTGTCTGCTGAGTTTCTCTAAGCTCCTTTGAATTCATTTAATAAGTGATTAGACTGGTAGGGTAGCTTTACAACAAATCTGCTTATGGTGAGCATTGAGTTGTTTATGCTTATTTCATTTTTTGTATAAGGAAAGGTAAACTGTATTTTCAAGGTATGTTGTAAGATTTGCACTAAGAATCACCAAAAGAATCAAAAAACTTAGAATCACATAGCAAAAGTAACAAATACATGTAATGCACCCTTTATTAACAGGCAAGTAATGGTATCAGAGGACCAGAATAACCTCTGCTCTATTTACTGTCTTCTTTGGAAAGAACTCCAGAACCAACCTTTTGGTTCCCCCAACTATTTATTGCCCTAATAGTCAACGGGTAGAAGACAAAGAGTTGGCCAGAACTGAAATTCATTTTCTCGAAATTGGTTGTTCACAACCAAGAATATTATTTTCCTCACAAAACTTTTCTTTTTAATAAGAAACAAAGTCTTGCTCTATCACCCAGGCATGAGTGCGGTGTGTGGTCATAGCTCACTGCAGCCTCAAACTCCTGTGTTCAAATGATCCCCCTGCCTCAGCCTCCCAAATTGCTGGATTACAGGTGCATGCCACCATATCCAGCTGATTTTTTCAAAATTTTTAATAAAATTTTAATTAATCTCGCTATGTTGACCAGGCTGGTCTCAAACTCTTGGGCTCAAGCCTGCCAAAGTGTTGGGATTACAGGTGTAAGCCACTGCACCCAGCCTTACAAAACTTAAACAGTCATCACACCACCCTTAGTCCTAACAATATCTTCTTTACATTATTCAGGTCAGGATGTCTCTGGTGCTGGGTTTTGGCCATCATCTCTGAACCCTCCAGTTTTCCCATCATTTGTAAACTATTAGTCTATAAGAATAAAAAATAATTTGCTCTCATTTTTCTATGTATTCTCACCCATTTTTAAGGGAAAGGTTTCAGGAAACACTAAAAATAACCCTCCAAAAATGAGAAAAACAATGTTTATAGAATTTCTACTTCCAGTTCAAAATTTCATCTATATTGTTAAGACTCTTAATATTCTTCAAAATTACTGACGACCCCAAAAGTGCTATGATTATGTAAGTTATATCCGTTAATATCTATCATATTTGAAATTGAAAGAGAAAATTTTTTAAAATCACATTGAAAGAGACAATTCACAAACATAGACATATAAGTGGCCACTATGAAAATTGCTCTACTTTGTTCAACAAAGAAATGTAAATTTAAACAAGATACTATTTTCGTATATCAATTATCCAAGTTGTTGGATTTGTTGTCATTTGCTCTGTTTGATGATGGCACTCAGTATTGACATAGAAAACTCTACTCTTTTATATTGCTCATAAATGAATACCATATTCGTCAAGAGCAAAATGTCAAAAATAATCACTAGCATTCCATGAGATTTTGCTACATATTTTAAAGAATCCTCAAAATACCCAACTATTATTATTTCTATTTTACAATTGAGAAGACAACATTTTAAGGAGATAAAGTAATTGGATTATCATCTCACAACTTGTAAGCAATAAAATTTTTTTTAGAACCTAGAAAATAAACTTTAAGAATCTACCATAAGGAAATAAACAAAAATGTATACTAACATATATAAAAAAGGTCCTAGATGAAATATTATTTATAATAGTGGAAAACTGTTATCAATCTAAATATCCAACAATTATTTATAATAGTGGAAAACTAATCTATCTAAATATCCAACAAGATATTGGCCAGTACAACCTATATACAGATGAAAAATTCATATAGTAAGAACCATACTCTTTTGCTCATGGCTAGATTGCCATTACTTGCATTACACACAGTAGGGACTTAATAATATTTGTTAAATATGTGAATACAAAGTAATGCATGATTATTAAAAAAACATGTTTTAACAATGCATCTCATGAATGAGGGAGAAGCATGTTACAAAACAGCATGAACAGTGTGATACAATTTTGTAAAACTACATGTATGTATAGAAACATATCTAGACATATAAACATGTATATACATGAACTTCTTGTCTGTCTCTTTGCTGATGCATACTGGGTACTCAATAGATATTTGTTGATTGAATTAATGATTGAATTACATTTTTAAAGTACCTTGGGGGAAATAATAGGTAATATTTTCCTTTTTTTCCTTGCAATTTTCTATATTTAATGAAATTTTAAGCAGTGAGTGTGATTTATCTTTATAATAAACAATAGTATTATAAAAACTAATCATTCTGGGAAATGTCATTAGGAATTTTGGAATAAAAGTAGTAAATATAGACACGCCACAATCCAATAAAAAATAACTTGCATCTGATTTTCTTATTATGTTTCACTTACTGCATTTGGCAATAAAAGCAACAGATGTTACAGAAAAATGTCAAGCGTAATATTGTACAGTTAATTATTATTGGGGTTGAGTCTAGAACCTAGGTCACCTGGTTTCAGGCAAGCAGTTTTTTCCATTATACCAAGTTGTTTGGAGTTCTAGAACACCAATGAATAAATGACTATGTGGGTGCTACAATATCCACTGTTAGTTCCTTACTTATAAGTAAAATGATTTTCTAATTAATCATTTTATATTATCAGAAAACTCCAAAGTTCTAAGAAATACTGCATTTTCATGTAATATGAACTGTCTTTGGGGATTTGTGAACTTCTTAAAGGTGTTTTTAAATTTGTGTGTGTTGGAATGGCATAATGTGCATTATTCTAGGGAGGGGTCCATACCTGTCACAAGACTATAAAAGTGTCTTTGATGGAACAAAAACAAAAGAAAGAAAAAGAAAAGAAAGAAAAAATAAGAAAGAAAGAAAAAGAAAGAAAGAAAGAAAAAGAAAGAACGAGAAAGAAAGAAAGAAAAAAATAACTAAAGCTATACAATCTGGAGCAAGAAGGAGGAAAAAACTGATGGTAAACAAAAGCAAACAAGATGAATGGGAACCACAACTAATTCTGTCTTCCTCTTTTTTATTCCTGGAACATAATTTTAATATGTAGATGATTCGATTTTATGACTGCTTTCTAAGTACCAGCACTAGAAAAGATAATGGGTTAAAAACATAAGCCAAATAACCTCTATGGAATGAACATTTCAGTTGCTAAAAATCTATTTAATAATTTTTATTTTCCTAATTAAATGTAAATGCAAAAATGCAAAACACTTCAGAATAACTTACTTTTTTTTTTTTTTTTTTGAGACAGAGCTTCGCTGTTTTCGCTCAGGCAGGAGTGCAATGGCGCGATCTTGGCTCACTGCAACCTCCACCTCCCGGGTTCAAGCGATTCTCATGCCTCAGCCTCCCAAGTAGCTGGGATTACAGGCACCTGCCACCATGTCCGGCTAGTTTTTCTATTTTTAGTAGAGATGGGGTTTCACCACGTTGGCCAGGCTGGTCTCGAACTCCTGCCCTCAAGTGATCCACCCGCCTCGGCCTCCCAAAGTGCTGGTATTACAGGCATGAGCCACTGCGCCCAGCCAGAATAACTTACTTTTAAAAAATACGTTAAAAAGATGCAATGGCTTATCTCAAAAAATATGCTTCCCCTAAGGGAAGTTTGTAAAACTCCTTTGAGCAAATGCACATTAAACACTTCTCTATGCATTTCACAATTATTGCTTAATTTAAAATTTAACTCTTCCGGAGCTAATGAAAGAAGTAAATACCTGTTTCTTATCCCAACCTCTAACTTGATTGGCAAGGTGTAGGAACCTGTAGAATGTAACTTTAAAATTCTTAACAGAGCTTGTTTCACTACAGTCCTCTACAAATATCCCTTGAGCCACAATTCCAAATTTAAACAACAAAGAGAAACAAAAATACAAATCTTCTTTGAACTCAAATTATATTGGCAAATATAACTTTAGAATTGACACCCATTCAGACAGTACGCCTCTAATACTCTCCATCTGCCTTAGCTAAATAAATGCTGACATCATCAACCCATATGAGGAGTATTTCTTGTTCTGGTTTTGGAGGTGAATTTATTTTTAAGACTAAAATGATTATAAATTGTAGGAGACAGATACATTCATCCACTGATACTTTAAAATCAAATACCTTTTTTTCTGTTTTTTTTTGGAAACAAAATTACTGAAATATCCACACTCAAAATTTAACTATGTAATTTGATCAAATCTTTTCTAGTATCTAGTTTTGAGCTTTTTTTTTTTCTCCTGGCAAGCCAAGTAACTTAGGGGAAGGGTGGATCATCAGAACACCAGTCCGTTTACATTAATTTTTCAATAATCCTCTTTCTTTCGCATAATTCTGCAAAATATTGACTAGCCAGGAAAACGTCCCATAAGTAACAAAAATGACCAATTTTTAGAAATTAAAAGTTAAGTCAGTCAACAAAGTCTCTCGCTAAAGATCGCTAGGGCTGTCAAACAGCACAGCATGCTGCTGCTCAAGTTTGGGGATCAGTAACCATTGGGTGTCATCACGTGGAACGCTAATAAGCGCCACCTCACCGCCGTTTTGAATGCTAACTTTCTGGGACTCCAACCCAAAGAAACACCTTAATCTTTGACTCCACAGTGCATTTAGATCCAGGAAGGAAAATCTGCGTGGGTTTGAAGAAAATTGAGGTCCCTAATCTGTGTTTCACTTCAAAAGGCAGAGGACATGCTGACTTTTTAAAGCAGCGAGGTTTCCCCTCCGTCCTTTCTTCCTTCCAAGTAAACTACCAAGTAAAAGCTAAGGAGGGTGGGAGAGAGAAGTGGAGAAGAGGAAGAATAAATATATTGCTTACAGTTCCCAGAGTTACCTGAGAATCTTCAGGCTCCTCAATGCCTCTAGCTTTCAGTCAGGATCCTTTTTCAGCTCCGGACTTAGAGAAAGTCTTATCCTGAGTAGGAGGGGCTAAAATGTGGGCTGGTCTCCTTGCGCTTTTGCAGATGTTTTAAGGTGGAATTAAAGGGGAAGAGGGAGAACGCTCTCTTCTCATAGAAGCTAATATTGTAAATGTAAATGCTTAGTTATTAGAACCAGGAGTTTGAAGTCAGAAAAAATGCTTAAATAATATGTAAATTAATCAGTCCTAAATTCCATGAGTGCTGTTGTGGATTTCTGTGTGTGTGATGTGTGTGTGTGTGTGTGTGTGTGTGTGTGCGTGCGCGCGTCTGAAATTGCTACTTGTCCTTAAGTAGTAACTACTTCCTCCTTTTTTCCAAAGGAGAACAAAATTGAAAAGACAGTGAATAACCTAGAGCATTTTTGCATTATTTAAAAAGGCAAAGTTTATAACAAACCCCAAATATAAAAATGTACATTTTTTAAAAATGAGTATCAGACCACTTTAAAAATCAAATCTGTTTAAATATTTCCACTCCAGACTCAGAACACCTGTGTTGATAATAATTTCTTTGTAAATTTAAGATTAAAGGCATACCAAATAATGTAATATATATGTTGAGATTTAGGGAAGAAAATGAAATCAGGTTGAATTCCAAATTTGCAATGTAAATCCAAATACCTTATAGCACTGTAATGAAGAAGGTGCATTGTTTAAATGTACCCAAATTCCATGAGAATCAATTCATGTCTTTAAAGATTGACATGTTCATTTAGTATATCTTGTTTTTCAAACACAGGATCTTGTTTTTGCCTTTAATTAAATACTGAACTCACTCTCCTAACTCTCTTACAATATTTTCAAAGAATATAATTTCACTAAATCTTCTGGAATATCTGCTTTCTGTAGCCCAACATTCAACTCTTATTTGTTTTTATTTTTTTCCCCTAAATTCAACCTGGCATATTATAAATCTCTCTTTGAAAAAAAAAAAAAAAGCCAGTAATGTCTTTTTTAGGAAGGATAGATTTATAATAAAAATTTTTCGGGCTGGGCACGGTGGCTCACGCCTGTAATCCCAGCACTTTGGGAGGCCAAGGCGGGCGGATCACGAGGTCAGATCGAGACTATCCTGGCTAACAGGGTGAAACCCCCGTCTCTACTAAAATACAAAAAATTAGCCGGGTGTGGTGGCGGGCGCCTGTAGTCCCAGCTACTTGGGAGGCTGAGGCAGGAGAATGGCGTGAACCCGGGAGGCAGAGCTTGCAGTGAGCCAAGATTGTGCCACTGCACTCCAGCCTGGGCCACAGAGCGAGACTCCGTCTCAAAAAAAAAAAAAAAAAAAAAAAAAAAAATTTCTCTTCCCAAAGAAATCCCTGAATTTCTAGAAAGGAGGTGTATGTTAATTAGAGGAGCAGAGAGCACACTGGTAGTTTTCATCTCTTTCCCCCAGACACAACTGGTGAAAGAAAGAATCTATACTGCAGGGCATGTTCGTTCTAAGACTCTGATAAAAAAGACTCCCTGGAAAAGCAGCTTCACAGTGCTTGCTTATAGAGCACAAAAAAAGTGCTCTAGTGCTTTTTTGATAACAACAAGTTATAGCTCTCAATATTTCCAGATGATATCCAATAGTGTGTCATGCATTAAAGATAAAAAATTTATTTAAACGCTTTTAAAGAAAATGTCATTATATGTCATGGTTAGGGTTAAAATATACGGGTAGAAGTTTGTCTCTTTCCCGCCTTACTAAATGAGGCTGATTTATCTCCACCTTTATAATGAATAAAGGCTGCTGCAGGTATGTCTTTTCCTCTCTGGAATCAGTGCAGACCAAATCCCATTTACCCATTTTGTGGTTCTATGGCCTCCTTATCTCATCTATTTTGGCTCACTACTTGTGATCTCACTGTTCACATCGACCCCTAGGTGGATAGTACAAGTTCAGATTTGCCGTCTTCACTTTGCCCAATTTCCTCCAAAAATATTTTCAGCATTGACCTACTGGCTTCAAAAACCTCTGCTTCCACCTTAGGTAAGATAGGCCCTGACTTCCATAGCGTGCTTCAGTCTATAGGATCAATTAGGTCTGAAGACCCCTCTTCACTTGGTTTGTCCATCAACAAAGATTAGTCATCTGGGACCCATCTGAAACTGAGCAATATCATAGCAGCTTCTTTGAATCCAATTCTACCATTTGCACTATTTCCAGCTAATAAGTTTCATGCAGTTTGCTAGTAATTTTCCACATCTTTAAAATTTTAGAAAGAGAATAATAAGCTAAGAACTAGATAAGTAATCAAAAGGAACAACCCCAAAACTGGCCAAATTAACTAACAAAGAACACCTACTTGTCAAAAGCCATGGCTCAAAAACCCCAGGGGATTGGGAGGGGGAACCCTGATGTTTGTATGATTGATTTTTCTTTCTTTCTTTTTTTAAATTTTACTTTAAGTTCTAGGGTACCTGTGCACAACGTGCAGGTTTGTTACATAGGTATACATGTGCCATGCTGGTTTGCTGCACCCATTAACTCGTCATTTATATTAGGTATTTCTCCTGATGCTATCCCTCCCCCTGCCCCTCATCCCACGACAGGCCCCCGTGTGTGATGTTCCCCGCCCTGTGTCCAAGTGTTCTCATTGTTCAATTACCACCTATGAGTGAGAACATGGGGTGTTTGGTTTTCTGTCCTTGTGATAGTTTGTTCAGAATGGTGGTTTCCAGGTTCATCCATGTCCCTGCAAAGGACATGAACTCATCATTTCTATGGCTGCATAGTATTCCGTGGTGTATATGTGTCACATTTTCTTAATCCAGTCTATCATTGATGGACATTTGGGTTGGTTCCAAGTTTTTGCTATTGTGAATAGTGCCACAATAAACATACGTGTGCATGTGCCTTTATAGTAGCACAATTTATAATCCTTTGGGCATATACCCAGTAATGGGATGGCTGAATCAAATGGTATTTCTAGTTCTAGGTCCTTGAGGAATTGCCACACTGTCTTCCACAATGGTTGAACTAGTTTACATTCCCACCAACACTGTAAAAATGTTCCTATTTCTCCACATCCTCTCCAGCATCTGTTGTTTCCTGACTTTTTAATGATCGCCATTCTAACTGGTGTGAGATGGTATCTCATTGTGGTTTTGATTTGCATTTCTCTGATGACCAGTGATGATGAGCATTTTTTCATGTGTCTGTTGGCTGCATAAATGTCTTCTTTTGAATGATTTTTCTTTCTTTATGCGGAGTTGTTTTCTGTTATCTTTTTTACTATTTCCAATTCACCTATCTTCTGCTCTAACTATATGAAACTGCTTTGTTTCTGATAAACTTGAGCAAGGGTAATGAGGTAGTATATGAGAATTAAATCTGGATAGAAAATGAAGATGATTAGCCAGCATAGGGTACTAAGAGAGAGTTGAATAGGGAATCTAATCCAGATTGCAGGTAAAGTCAGAAAATGGCTACCAATCAACTAATTTACTTATAATAATGTATCCTTCTATTCCACAGGCTATGCTTGAGTCTTCTGGTCCAACTGTATTTATAGTAAAATAATAAGTTGATATTTTTGCTACTTATTTGTATCTGTGAATATAATTAACACGAATCATTTCTCTTTTTAGGTATTAAAAAAATCAATCAGGTTAGTAAAATAGCAAGTCACAGAAAATGATTTTCTCACCTTGTCAAGTTTTCTGGCATCCCACTAATTGACCTCTACCTTTCATTCAAACTAAGAGACTATTCTCCTCGCACATCGTTTCCCTAAATTCCACCAGAATAATCCTACTCAACCTGCAAGGCTTAGCTCAAGTACTATCTTGTCTGGAAAATTTCCCTACCCTTTTCCCTGTCCAGCAGAATTCATTATTCTACTTGTATGAGAATGCTCATTAGAGCACTGATCATGTATTATACTTGGCTATACAAGAAAAAAATATTTTATATTCCATCAGGGCACGAGGCAAGTCTTTCTCATTTTAATAAACCCTCTTTTCACCTGAAGTTTATAACACATTGGGAGCTCAATGGATGTTTGTTGAATTTGTTTTCCATGATATCAGGGTCAAAGATATCTTAAACCTGACACCTAAATAGCACTCTACCTGCCACTGCCATCTCCATCATTACTAAAGAATAGACATTTTATTTTTTTAATACCCTCCAATCCACACACACACTGATAAATTACTGACAATATAAAACTAACAAGAAGTAAGGGTGAAATGGACCCTAATTAAAATGTATTTACCATGAATTTAAAAATCAGATGTTATGATGAAACTACATTTTTCAGGAGAGTGTATCTGTGAACAATAAGACCTATATTTTATAGCTAAATATCTACTAGTAGTTACACCTACATTTGCAAAGATCTTTTGACCTAAACAACGGAAGCAATACTTTTCTCTTACTTTGAATTGAACTCATTAAACAAATTATTACTGCTTAATTAACTTTTCCCTCCTTTTTTAATACATTAGGAAAACTATAACAAATAAAGTACTACTAAGATTGACTGTTACTCTTTATATAGAGCCTATAATGGGCCAGGTACTTGTGTTAGTACTACATTTGTTGTATCACTAACCATTATATTCATGAAATGAGACATTATTTTCTTTATTTAGAATCTCGATATTCAGTAAGCATATAAAATTTGTAGTGAGGCTGGGATTGTAATCAAGTCGGTCCAACTCCAAAGCCCACAATTTTTCTAGTGTATCACACTGTCTCATAGCAAGTTTTGTTTGGCCATATTTTCAGCTTTGTCCCAAGTCAACCAAATCTCTGACTGTTAGGGAGCAGTGGTAGTGGAGTTACTAATAGATAATTAAAGCCTCCATTATCCTAAGCACCCAGGCTAGGAACCTTCTACTATTCTCTTCCACATCAGCAATGGTCAGAGTCTTGCCCCTTTTCTTCCTTCAACCCACCCAACTCCTTTATTTATCTTCTGGCTTCTATCTTCACATTTTTATATCTGCATTTTCCTGTCCATTTTACTAACAAAATATTAACTTGTACTCTTGCTTTACTATTACTTACATATACTACCATATGATCTTTACTCCTGCATCTCCTTTTCAGTCTTAAAATCATCCTAGCCTTCACTAACAAATAGACATTCCTACAATTCAGGTCATTTCACTACCCTACCCATACCATCCACTTCTCTATACTAGCTATTGATTTATATCACTACACTTTAAAAATACCTCTTTCCTTTTGCAGACGAAGTAGAAGTAAAAATTAAATCAGAATACTCTCAGATTTTATCACAAATTACAAATAGTCATACTGTCAACAATAAATATGACAACACACATTAGAAAATTTTGACTACAGACAAACCATGTTCAGGACCTTTTGATAAAACTGAGTCGTCCTAATTCATTTTATCTACTTGTGGCAATAATTTCACACATCGTTTTCTGCTCTCTAAGAGTCCTCTAAATTTGGTAAAGCAAATGCATGTCTAGTTTTAGTAATTCTGTAGGAATGGGCACGAGCTGAATTACTCACCTCAGAAACTGACTGGCAGGCACTTTGCAGGGTTTTAAAAATACTTGTGCTCTTGGAATTTAAATGTACTGACGACAGTGAGAAAGGCAGAGCCTGTGTCCTTTGCTTTGAGGTAATCCTGAGTAGGAAGAATTACTGCTAAGTGAATTTCCAGTGCCTCCCATGTAGCTGAACTCTGAAAGATGTCAGTAGAGAATTTTTATAGAACATTTGGTTGTCTAGGGCTAAGATAATAACAGTATTCCTATACTTATATTTATAAAACCAATGACTGAGCAGCTTCAAAAGCTCTTTGCTGCTTGATTCCCATAATAAATCTCCTCTTATATGTGTGTGTGTATATATACATATATATTCTATTGGTTATGATAGAATGTGTGTATGTGTATGTGTGTGTATATATATATTCTATTGGTTATGAATATATATATTCTATTGGTTATGATTCCCTAGAAAACCCTGACTAATACACCTATTGAGATATTTTTACATCCCAGAAAACAGTAAGATAGTCCAAGAACTGAATTTAAGATAAAAGATGAATATCCTAAAGAGTTGCCTATCCATTTTTGCTTATAACTTGCTACAGTTAAAGAAAGCACTGTAATGTCAGATAATATTGTGATTTATCACTAAGATATTAAAAAGAGTTTATGATTCTTTTCCTCTAAATCACAGTCTAAAATGACAAACTCCCTTTCACTTGGCTCTCTAAATAGTTCCATTTTGCTTAATAGCCACTCTGATATTTGTATTAAACATGGGTAGCAAGGTTTAGGTTATGTATGATCATTTATTTTGGAATGTTCCACCAACTCTCACACAGTATGCTCTTTGGATATGATATTTGCTTAATAAATATTACCCATTCACCCAATAAATGATTAATTTATTTGATCATTTATTCACAGTGATGTTTAAAGGCCTGTGATAGGAAAACTTTTAGAATTTTGTAATGTGTCCTCTGCTTCTAAGTCCTCAAAGAGTCAGATGTGAGTGCTTAGGGAAGTCCTCCTAGTATATGGGTGACATATACTGGAACTGTGTGTGACTTCTGGGATAAGCTAGGGTTATAGAGATCAGGTCCTGGCAGCATGGCCACAGCCTGCAGTGTTACCATTCCACTATAAAAAATAGGAAACCATTGGCTCTAAGAAGGTAGGTGATTCATCCAAAATTAAACATCAGAGGAGGACAAACCAAGCCTTTGACTTCAATTTACTTATCTCTTTCTATAGCCATTTCCCATTGCCTACTCACAAATAAATTAATTGAGCATTAGAAGTCAAAGCTTCCAAGCAAATAGGAAATGGAAAATAAAAGCTAGGAGTTTTTATCTACCCGTACTTTGTTTTGTTTCCTGATAAGATTTTTTAAAATTTATATTAGAAAGGTAACAAACTCATTGTTAAACATTTTGAAAATGAATGTACCAATTTTGTGTTTCATTCTTGTGTCTATGTGTATTTTTTTCTTTCTCCATTCCAAATCATGACTTTATGTTCCATTGTCAAGGAATCTTTTTAGTTTGTACAACTACTGCAGCACCCTGTACAAAACATGGAGATTATTACACTCTCCTTCCAACTTCCCACCATCATCCTTCCCAATTATGTTTGCATAGCCCAAATTCTTATGGAGAATTATGAGAAGAAGCAAAACACTCAGGCAAGGTAGGAAGGATTCAGATGATTCATGTATTTAGACTCGGTATCAGCAACCCTCATTCCTCACATTAACAGCAGGTAGCAAGACTTCTGAGGAATGGCTACCTGGCCACATGGTAGAAGATAATTTGTATAAGATTGATGAAACAGATACTTGATTTAGAATTAGGAATTTAGTGCTTTATACACGGTAATGCATAATATTACATAGCAATATGTAATATATAGGAATACCTAATGTATAGTAATACATAATACATAGTAATGCATAAATATAACATAGCAATACATATTAAGTATGTATTTAACAAGATTTATAAATATTTAATCTTCCAATTGCCACTTACCTTATAAAATAATGCCTTACTAGGAAAGTCAGCTTATTCTTACTGGGAAACAATTTTACCATATGAAAATTTGAAGAACTATTTGAGGAGAAATGAAGAGATTTTGGATTACAAAATGCATGGTGTCCATGGTAACATTGGACTATATTTGCAGAAGTTCCCAAGACTCAAGCTTGGTGCAGAGGTAGGAGAATAGTTCTTAAATTTCAAGGCATGATATGGCTTGAGCATGGATCTACCATTAGTAACTAGCATATTACTAAACCAGAAGATTCTATTCAAATGTTTGAGGCTTTACAAGATCCATAGGACACTTGCACAGCTTGGAGAAATTGAAGGGGAAAGAAGTTTCAATAATGCCTGAAATTAAACTTCCTAGCCAGTTGGGGGTTAGGAGCAGTTTAACTCTGACTTATCAAAAGAAATGTGGCATTTCTTAATCTAGTGCTATAGAATAGAAGTCATACCCATTGTATCTAGTTACACAAGAGAAAGATAATTTTAAAAATCACATATCCCACCACCCAAATATAACAACGGTTAGCGTTTTGTTGTCTATAATTTTTTAAAAAAATTTATGCTGGTAGATATAATTTTGATAGGATTATACACTATCCTGTCATCTCTGTTTTTCTCTATTCACAGTATGTTGGAAACATCTCCAAGACCATAAAATATTTTTAATGGTTGTATAATTTTACAGTGTGTGGACACACAATAATTTATTAAAGAATCACTTATTTTAAGGTGTTATACTGTTTTCAACCCTTTCACTTTTGCAAACAAAACTTTGATAAACATTTTTTAACAATCTCAGTTCAAGTCCACAATGAAGTGAAAAGGCAAGGCCGGCGTGGTGGCTCACGCCTGTAATCCCAGCACTTTGGGAGGCCGAGACGGGCAGATCACAAGATTGGGAGTTCAAGACTAACTTGATCAACATGGTGAAACCCCGTCTCTACTAAAAATACAAAAATTAGCTGGGCGTGGTGGTGTGTACCTGTAATCCCAGCTACTCAGGAGGTTGAGGCAGGAGAATGGCGTGAACCCGGGAGGTGGAGATTGCAGTGAGCCAAGATTACGCCACTGCACTCCAGCCTGGGTGACAGAGCGAGACTCCATCAAAAAAAAGAAGAAAGAAAGAAAGAAAGAAAAAAAATAAAAGGCAAGCTTCAATGTGAGAAGTCATGAGAACATTAATATTTTTACGTCTCCTTGTAAAAAGCAGCCTGGATCACGCAGATGGAAGAAGATTCTGGACATCCAAAGGAACCTGGGTAGAAAGGGAGGATTGGATGCAAGAACAGGGAGAATGAACATGAGAGGAGAATAGCAAGCATTTATTAATGGTCTGGAAAACATATTTATTCTCATTTAATTTTTAATTGCACTGCAGCAAGTTATTACCTACATTGTACAAATGAGGCCTAAAATGATCAAATTGCCTAAGTTAATTTACAAAGTGTTAAAACACAGATCTAAACTCAAGTATTCCTGATTTCAAAGCCCATGGTGTGTGTTTGCTTGTTTCCTTCACCATTTTGCATAAGCAGAACTTAACCCAATAATAACAGTGTTCATGCAGTTTTAAAATATGTAACGAATGATGTAGGAAGCAAGAAGTTTAAGCTTCTGAAAAAAACTCTTCTTGCTATACTAGTAAGAGATGTGCTTGTCTTACTCTTCTCCAGGTTAATATTAAACTCACAAACCTTCTTAAACCTGCTTTACGCAGAGATGGCATTACATTTTCCTGTTACCAAAGCTCTCTTCCACCAGAGGAACGAACGAGGAATAAAGTTAAAAGGGAATCATTACTCATCAACTTTTCTTATAACCTATTACTTCTCTTTACTTCTATTTGTAAAGACAAAAATACAGTGCCTACTATATGAAACAAACATGTTTTCAGAAATGTTCACTTAATCATTATTTTCTGAATAGTTTCAATCTAAATGAATATATACACAGCCATTTTATTTTATGTGTATGTTCTTTAGAAAAATTACAAGTCAGGAAAGTCTTAAAATAGGAGGTTTTCAGTTTCTGTTCCTATTCTGAGGCCACGTTCAGCATCTTTTTATGAAAACATAATGACTCATGAGAGTGGTCATCAAGGCATTCTGCTGGGATATATTTCCAAGGCTAACAGCCATCACGCAAAGGAATACTCGCTGAGAAACATCTGCCCTCTTTTAATGAATAAGCAACTACTAATAATATGGTTTCTTCATGAATACGGAGGTTAAGCCTCCTTCTAGTCTATCCTAAACAGCTCAGCTGTGGAATTAAGGCATATTTCAAGCTCTTTAAGTGACTTTGGGGGTGCTTGGTTCACAGGTGAAGGCTGTACCAATTTTCATCCCATCTCTGCTATAGTTAGAGCTGGGTCTACAAAATTTAGTATCTGTAACATTATTTATGTGATAAAATGTAAGTTTGTGGACAAACTAGAAAAATGAGAAAAATCCTATATACAATAATGACATTAACTGTCCTTTCAGAGGAATTCTAAGGTTTACCATTTACTGTGAGATTATGGACTTAAACATTGGTGTTAAAATAGCATTCCAAATTTGTATATGAATTACTTTGTTTTTGTTTATTACTGGGTGAAGGAGGAAAGAGATCTCCTGATCCCTGATATCCAAAAGTCTGGGATTCGTGGATTAAAACCTTTTTTTCAGAAGAGCTAGGAAACTTTTACTCTCTTAAAACTCTTTTTGCAGTAAAAATGTTTTCAACCTCTTAAGGAGTGTGATCATCAAGAAGGAAGACTTCGTTAGATTGCATAATAATGTGATAAATCATTATCCCAAACTTCCATTTGCTGTCTCTTCAGTTAATACAATATGCCAGATAGCATTCCCTTACCGCCCAGATTTAGAGCAATCCGATATATTTTTCATCACACACAAACACACACACACACACACAGACACACAGACACACACACACACACACACACACACACACACACGGGCTCCCCTCTTTTCCTCATTTTCCCCATATCTTTTCCTAACAGTAGGCAATATGGTCATCATCACTTTAGTACACAAATATCTTGTCACTTTCCTTCCATGGCTCGCCAATTCCTTTAACATGGTCTCAAAATATCTGGTCCCATCCTGGTTCAAGTCAGCCTCACCTGTTTCTCCTTACTCCAAGGCAATACTGTACTTCTTTCAATTTCAAGAGCATCCCATACTCTTTCCTATCTAATTACTTTCACACATAGCCCATTCCTTTCCCACCATCTCTGCCTTGCTGATGCCTGCATGACTTTCAATTTTCAATTTAAAAGTCACTTCCTCCTGAAAGGTCTTACCATGTCAACATCCCCCTTTCCTCTACCCAAAGTCTAGCTTCTGTCCTTTTGTTCCATTTCACCTGTAATTCTCCATCTTAAAACTTCTCATCACTTATGCAACACTTACATTTCCTACCAGTTTTATAGACTAGACAATAAGCTTTGGGAGGGAAGGGACTATTTTGTGCTCTGTTATATAAGCAATTCCCAACATGATGCCTGCACATGTTAATAATTGATATTCAATAAATATTTTCAAATGAATGAATCCCCACTACTTAGTATTGTAAGTCCTTTTTTCCTCTTGTGGGTTTAAAATTCTGGATAGTAGACTCAATAGTTCATCTCAATTAATTCAAAAGGCAATGTGATGAATTGACACCACAATTTCCAAAGCTGTATTCTGTATTTAATATATGATAATGTGCTTTCCTGTAATGCTTCTCCTTTGTGTTACCCAATCATGCTCCCTAATTCTGGTTGAGCTTTTTTTTAAGATAAGGCATGATGCTTGAATTCTGGGTCATAATTAACATCAACTCGTATGCTGCTATTTATCATATCAATTTTAAGAATGAACTTTGAAGACTCTGTAACATACTTGAACTTGATGATTGAGGACAGCAGGGTTTCTTGGCCATTTATGAAGGGTGTGACACACTGAAATCATTAAAATTAGGGTAAACAGTTGAATTTTATCAAATGATTGCTATAGAGGAAACCACAACAGAAAACTGATCAGCCCCATCCTAAGCAATTTAAAAAATATCAGGTGGTTATGTTGAGCAACGCTTACTGAAACTAAAAAGCAAAGTCACAAACATTTCCAGGCCTTGAAAACAAAGAAAAATGCACTTTGTATGTACAAAATCTGGAAAAGGTTTCTAATTATATACTAGTATATATACACATACATTTATGTATATATGTACACATTTGTGCATCCAGAAATGGTCTCTTTCAGGGCCAATTTTGAAATAAGAAGATGAAAGGAAAGAGAGGGTTAGATAGAGGAAAGAAGTGGCTCTAATTCAAAGAATTTTATGAATTTAGAGAGGACAATGATCCTTGAGATCACCTAAGAAAACTCTTACCAGTTTACTGGTAAGGTGAGGAACTGAGACATGCATTGTGCACTGATCTGCATTCACCCATTTCACGATTTTTAAATGGACATTAGAATGTTTAAAATTTGTAATGAACGTTAAGCAGGGTTTAGCCCTTCCTCAAGTTAGATGCTGCACCAAATTCCCTAATGCTTTTGAAATCCATTCATATTCCTGAAGCTATATTTGAATGAACTCTCTCCTTGTAATTTCACAACTAATGAGATTTTAAGTTCTGTTATTTTATCCCACTCAATATCACTTAAATTATTATTTTTTTCTATTTCCAGGGCCCCCACTCTATTCTTCACAACTCCACAACTGGGGGATGTCATAAACTCCTCATTGGTCTCTCTGTAATTCAGCCTGTAGAAAGTAGTCAGAGTAGTAAGAATAACTATCTCAATAATCATTTTCATCATAATATATTACAGTTATCCTACCACTCAAAAGCTTACATTGCTCTTCATTGCCTACAAAATCAAAAAAAGTTCATAGCAATCAAGAACTGTCTGCCCTCCAACAGGAAATTTTCCTTTCTTCACACACATTAATGTGTTCAACCTCATCCACTCTGTGCACTGGCAAATTGGATAGAATATGTAGGTAGTGGGAAGACCTCAACGTTGTTTCCCATCCTTGCCTATCATCAGATGTATGACCTTGCTACTACCTTTTATCCATTCTGAGCTCAAGTTTATTCATATCTAAAGGGTATATGTGTTTATTTTCTACTACATTGACTTACCGTGAAAATTAATAGACATAATTTAAGTAAAGCACCTGCCATATATTATATATATTTGTACATTTTAACTATTACTATTTTATATATTTGCTCTGCCTAATTTCACAAAGGATTTGAGTAAACTATTAACTACATATACTTTCATTCATTTATGCAATCAATAAACATACACTGAGTACTTTTTTCATTTTGGACACTATGTTAGTTAATTGAGATACAAAGAAGAATATGACATAGGCCCTCACCCTGAGAAACTTCACATAGGCACAACATATAAAAATACAAACAGAAAGCAATGTGAGTATCTAGGAAAAGCAATACACTGTGTATTAGAGGACTGGTGAGTAAAGACTCCTAAACTGCCAAGATTTGGGAGCTGGGTCAAGGAAGATGGAACAGAATTTCAATCATTGGGCAAAGATGAGTAAAAGCTATGAAGGCAAAGAAAGAAAACAGAAGGCTATCACAAGTAGATGAATAGAATACTATAATAGTCATTATTATCATTATTAATTATTAAAGGCCTACATCAGAAAACATTGCTCAGTTCCAAGCTAACTTCTGGTTACCTTACTTACAGCAAATTGTGTATTAAATTCTAACTTTGCCCCAATTTATCTGTGACAGAGTCCTTACAACTATGCCCACACCTTGGTCCCTGGTGCTCTCCTCTCTGAGCTAGTTCTCAGCTTCTATATACCTCAGAATTGTGTTTTAAGTTGCTGAAGTCCTTCCTTCTTGGGTTCCTTATTCATCTTGCTTGCTTACCCATTTTGTTTCTTGTCTTCTCCTTGACCACACTGGCCTCCCAGGGTTTTGAATTTAGCCTGTCTTCTGGGAATACTTCCACCAGAGTAGGATCTTCCCAACCACACACCCCTGTGTGTATGACTTCAGGTCTCAGTTTAAATGCCACCTCTTCAAAGAGCATTTCCCTACCCACTTTCTTTCCTCACCCCCAAATTTTAAAGAACAAGTCAGTCTCTTTCTTCCATTATTATTCACTTTCATTTTTTGCATTGCAATTTTTATATGGTGATGTTCTCATTTGTTTCTTTGTTCTCTGTTTATTTCTCATTCCTTCTGCTAGGATATAAGTTATATACAGTTTGGGGCCTCACCTCTTGTGCCTAGAACACTTCTTGGAACATAATAAATGATCAATAAACATTAGACTAATGAATGAATAAGTGAATCACTACCTCTACGCTGGCAGCTGACTCCTAAATTTCTGCCTTTCAGACTCTCATAGCCACTAGATTTCTGTTTCACTAGACTCTTAGTTTTAAAATCTCAAGACCTGCCCATTGGTTGTCACACAATTCCCTACATCCACACGAGCCTAAATTCAACCTTCTCCATCCCAACTCTTAACTCATATTTTATTGATCAGCAATTTGACCCTCTTTTTACTTTAGCTAACAATGTTTAATTGTCATCCTTCAACCAAATTTACTAATAGCATAAACTATTACCTAGACTTAGCTATAGGAGTATAATTTATTTCCATTATTACCTTAAGGTTCTGGTTTAAAACTCCACTATTCTCAACATTTTTCTCTAACCACCTTCTAAGAACAGTTTCTTGTCGTTAGGCCCTTTATCAGTTTATTCAAGCTGAACCAAATTGTAATTATTACAGTGTTGATTTTATTTTTTAATGTCACCGAACATAGATATTTCTTTTCCCTTGCTATACTGTAGGAGTTTTAAATTAGAGATTACTATTTTTTTAATCCTTATATTTATCTTCCATCACAGTTTCATGATTTCTTCTCAAGAGATAAAAAGTAAACACTTTCAAATAAAACTGTATTCCAATTATGACTGACATTATACAGCTTTGTTGTGACTAATCAGAGTGTCTGAATTTCACCAAATCCCAAAGCTCATCACCTCTTCACTGCAATAATTATGTATTAGCATGTATTTCTTATGTAAAGAAACTCCTTTTATTCTCCTCAACCAAGACAGTGGGCTCCTTGAAGGCAAAAGCCACCTCAATAATTATGTATTAGCATAACTCCTTCTCTTCTCCTCAACCAAGAAAGTGAGCTCCTTGAAGGCAAAAATCACAGCTCATTCATCTATGACTCTCTAATAGCTAACACATTGGTTGGCATATTGCAAGGGTTTAACAAAACTCTATTGAAGACCTAAGTAAATTAATTGTGTTTCCAAAGGTATCGTGGAGCACAGTAGATCTTTCACTCCACCAGTAGCCTGGAATGTGATGCTGAAGTGCTGGCTCAATGGTCAGGTGCAGATGGGTTTGCTGTGGACCCTGTGCTTCAGTACCGAGAGGTAAAGGGTGCAACATTCTTCTTAACTTTCTTTCGTTTGTTCTTGCAAAATGTCCATTCTTTCCTCAATGGAAAGAAAATTTGATTTGTAATATTTTAAGTGCTTTTTCAATTTACATGGTTCAAAACCTTGTAATCTATTTTTCTATATTTGGTAGCAAAGCAAAAGGAAGAATTGGTTGTGCGTTTAGACTTAGAAGAATTGATTGTATGTTGTAGCAAAGAAGGAAAGGGGTGAAAATGATATGTTCCTGAGCAAGATGCTAAAGCAGCCACGTCTTAGGAACAAAAGAATCAGAAAACAAAGGAGGGACTGACTCACTTCCATCATTTAAGAGGCAGAGGATGAGAATTAGGTAAGTCTCAAAGTCAGAGAGGAATTAGTAACAGCTTTTACTTGAGGTTGGACGAGTGAATTCTTAACTTAGGGCTCATTACATTTCCTTGATTTGGTTCCAGCATCTGAAACAAAGCCAAGTACTGTACACAGGGTCAAGTAGGTCCAGGTGTAAAGATTGGAGAAAAACAATAACAAGGAGACAGGCAGGACATCATCTTCTTGGGTGCACTCATAGATTTCATCATACCCATTTGAGTCCTCTGTTTATCAGGCTTATTTACTGTATTTCTCTCTTCCCACATACGTACATACGTGTGGCGCTATACTTCTTTTCTTGTCAGCTTATTTCAGCCTAATTTTAACCATGTACATTTTCATTGGATAAGAATTTATTATAGTATATGTTGATTTGCATCAGCATTTTATTATTGGAAATTTAATAGCATTTCTTATTCTGGCAATGTATTAATCTCATTGTGGTTTCTATGTAGTACCACAATCTTTTTTTATAAACTGCTAATCCTTCAGTTGATTGAATATTACAGTTTATATAGATTACATCACTGAATGTTAGTAACTGAACTATGTAGATGACTTCGGCTTTAATCCTTTCAATAAGGTTTTTTTTGTGTGTGTGTGTGAGAGAGGCAAGGTACCTTCCCAGAATTTAGCCAAACTTATTTTCTAATACAGTTTCATTTTTCATGTTGATTCATACTTACATCTTCTCTTTTTTGGTTCATTCCTTCCCTGCAGAATTTTGGCCTCATTCTAAATTCAAGACATAAGAATTATTTATCTTGGAATCTTTTAAAAATTATTGTGGTTTAAAAGATTTCAGTAGCAAGACGTTTTCGTCACTGTGAGACAATCCCTCAGTTAGAGCAGCATTAGTCTCCACATTGCTAACTCGCCATGCTGTATGTTTTTCCCTTAACAAAACAAGCAAAAATCACTCATGGGTTACCACAGCCCTCCTCATTTTCTTTCTGTGAAAATTCACTTCTACATCCAATAAGCCTTATTCAACTCTATTACACAGTAATTACTCAGCAGTATTCAAAATAAAGAATGACTTAACACTCCCCTTCCAATAGTTCATAAACTAATTGAGGACATAAAAATACACATGCACGCGTGCACACACACACACACACAAAAATCTATGAAAAAAGGTTGTAATAATAAATATAATAATAAAATAACACACTTTTTTTGAGACAGGGTCTCGCTCTGTCACCCAGGCTTGAAGTCCTAAGCTCAAATGATCTGCCCACCTCAACCTTTCAAGTAGCTGGGACTACCATGGGCCATTATGACCAACTTCCTTTTTTTTTGGAGAGAGGGGATCTTGCTTGTTGCCCAGGATCATCTTGAATTCTTGAGCTCAAGTAATCCTACTGTCTCAGCCTCCCAAAGTGCTGGGAATACAGGCTGGAGCCACTGCCCCTGGCCAGTAATAAACACTCTTATGGAGTAAGATAATAAATTTTATATGATTTTGACTTTGTGAAATGATACCCACATAGGTAATAAAACATTATATCTGGGTGTGCTTGCAGGGTGTTTCTGGGAAAGATTAGCATTTGAATCAAAGCACCCAGTAAGAAGATCTGCCCTCACTTATGCGGGCAGGGATCAGCCAATCCATAAAGGGTCCAAATAGAACAAAAAAGTGGAGGAAGAGTGAATTTGCTCTCTCTTCCAGAGCTGGGACATCCACTTTCTTCCACCCTGGGACCTCAGAGATCCAGGTTCTAGGGCCTTTGGACTCTGGAACTTACACTAGCAGCCCCTCAGCTCTCAGGCCTTGAGCATTGGAGTGGAAGTTATACCACAGGCCCCTCAGGTACTCAGCCCTTTGGTCTTGGACTGAATTGCACTACTGGCTTTCCTAGTTCTCCAGCTTGTAGATGGCATATTGTGGGACTTCCTGGCCTCCATAATCATGTGAACCAATTCTCATAATAAATCTCTTCCTATATATCTACATACAGTCATCCCTCACTGATCCATAGGAGATCGGTTTCGGGACTTCCCACAGATACCAAAATCTGCAGATGCTCTAGTCACTGATATAAAATGGTGTCGTGTTTGCATATAACCTACACATATCCTCTTGTAACCTCTAGATTACCTGTAATACTTAATACAATGTAAATGCAATATAAATTGTTGTTGTATTGTTTAGGGAATAATAACAAGAAAAAAGTCTGTATATCCTCAGTACAGACACTGTAGTGAAACTACTCTGGTTTGTAGAGTGAAGAAGGAAATCTAAGAAATTACTCTTATGAAGCTAGCTTCATAGACATAATCTCAAACATTTTTTTTTAATTTCAAACATATTGAAATGCATGTATATTCCTAAATTTCACCATGGATATCTCCACTGATAACTACCCTTACGCTGACAAGACAGTAAACAATAACTTCACAATTCTCCAGCTGAAACTAAATCATAACTAGCCTCTAAAAAAATTTCATTAATTAGTATATGCCTCTAGTCACAACCAATTGTTTCTTTTTCCTTAATTCAAAGCAAATGATTTTTATAACAAATTTCCCATTATCATATTGTTGCTATATTCCAGTTGATTTTCTGCACACAATTATAGTCCTCATCCTATTTTCTAGAGTCCTAAACTGAGGAGATACTATGTTCTAAACAATTACACAATAGGTATTTACTGAAACTCTGTGGTCTCAAAATCATTGACACTCTTAAAAATTATTGAGACCTTAAAAGAGCTTTTGATTGTGTGGGTTATAGCTATTGTCTACTATAGTTGATATCAAGACATAAAGATTTAAAACAATTGTCTATGTATTTGTTTTTAAATAGCAATAATAAATCCATTGTATGTTAAACTTAATACACTTTTATGAAAAATAACTATATTTTCCAAACAAAAAAGACTTAGGGAAAAGAATGATATTATTGGACATTTTTGCAAATCTCTTTCCTGTGTGGCTGAGTAGAAGAGAGTTGGATTCTTATACTGCTTCTGTATTCAGTCAATTGCAATATACTGTTGTGGTTGAAGTATATGATTCAGAAAATCCAACATCACAGATATGCTGTTGAAAAAAGAGAAGTATTTAACAGCCTTTTTAGAAAATTATCAGGCCTCTTCTTTGATACCAATCAAAACTTGACAAGTGGCAATTTCTTAAAGGTGAGCTGAAATGTGGAATCTTAAACCAAATAGCAATTAACTTTTCGTGCTTTTTTACATTAGAATCCATTAGTCTGTCTTGTACTTGGAATAGATCTTTTAACTATGCATGACTTTGTAGCATAATGTGTTCATCCTTTGAAAAATATTATATCTACAACTATCTGATCTTTGACAAACCTGCCAAAAAAAAGAAATGGGTAAAGGATTCCCTATTTAATAAATGGTGCTGGGAAAACTGGCTAGCCATATGTAGAAGACTGAAACTGGATCCCTTCCTTACACTTTGTACAAAAATTAATTCAAGATTGATTAAAGACTTACATGTTAGACCTAAAACCATAAAAACTCTAGAAGAAAACCTAGGCGATACCATTCAGGACATAGGCATGGGCAAGGACTTCATGTCTAAAACACCAAAAGCAATGGCAACAAAAGACAAAATTGACAAATGGGATCTAATTAAACTAAAGAGCTTCTGCACAGCAAAAGAAACTACCATCAGAGTGAACAGGCCACCTAAAGAATGGGAGAAAATTTTTGCAACCTACTCATCTGACAAAGGGCTAATATCCAGAATCTACAATGAACTCAAACAAATTTACAAGAAAAAAACAAACAACCCCATCAAAAAGTGGGCAAAGGATATGAACAGACACTTCTCAAAAAAAGACATTTATGGAGCCAAAAAACACATGAAAAAATTCTCATCATCACTGGCCATCAGAGAAATGCAAATCAAAACCACAAGGAGATACCATCTCACACCAGTTAGAATGGCGATTATTAAAAAGTCAGGAAACAACAGGTGCTGGAGAGGATGTGGAGAAATAGGAACACTTTTACACTGTTGGTGGGAATGTAAACTAGTTCAACCATTGTGGAAGTCAGTGTGGCGATTCCTCAGGGATCTAGAACTAGAAATACCATTTGACCCAGCCATCCCATTACTGGGTATATACCCAAAGGATTATAAATCATGCTTCTATAAAGACACATGCACACATATGTTTATTGTGGCACTATTCACAATAGCAAAGGCTTGGAACCAACCCAAATGTCCAACAATGATAGACTGGATTAAGAAAATGTGGCACATATACACTATGGAATACTATGCAGCCACAAAAAATGATGAGTTCATGTCCTTTGCAGGGACATGGATGAAGCTGGAAACCATCATTCTCAGCAAACTATCGCAAGGACAAAAAACCAGACACCACATGTTCTCACTCATAGGTGGGAATTGAACAATGAGAACACATGGTCACAGGAAGGGGAACATCATACACCGGGGCCTGTTGTGGGGTGGGGGGAGGGGGGAGGGATAGCATTAGGAGATATACCTAATGCTAAATGAGGAGTTAATGGGTGCAGCACACCAACATGGCACATGTATACATATGTAACAAACCTGCACATTGTGCACATGTACCCTAAAACTTAAAGTATAATAATAATAAAATGTTTAAAAAAAGAAAAATATTGGTTCGTTTAGTTATGTAACTCTTTAAAATATTGACATATTTCATTTATTTCAGGTTTTTTTGTTTTCTGTCTCTGCTGCTTGAATAAGAGAAATTACACATTTTATTACAGAAAATGAAACATCATATTTGATAATATCACTACTAGTTTCATCAGGAAAGTCTTTAAGTATTTAGGAACTATCAAGACCATAGTGGAAGATATTGGAATATTGGAAGTTTCTCAATATTCTAACTTTCATGTGAAACCTCAAATGTTATTATTGGCAACAAATCCTGTTAGTTGTTTCCTTGAGGGGACAACAGACTCATTCCATTATTTTTTGAGAAAATGTCTGCCAAATACTAAAGTCTAAATAACCATAGTTTGTCTGTCACTTGGTCTTTCAAAATGGTATTTGATAAAAGATGGCTCACAGCTCAATTACATACATGCTTTTCCTAAAAACAGCACCATGCTTTAGTGTGACGCAAGTGTTTCATGCATTCTTCCCTTCCATCACACAGAATATTAAAAAGATATGTACTCAACAGTTGGGATTTAATAATGTTACTAATTTTTAGTAGTTCTCAAGGGCATTTTTTTTTCTTTCTTTCGTTTTTTATGTTTGTTTGTTTTGTTTTGTTTCAGACAGGGTCTTGCTTTGTTGCCCAGGCTGACTTCTGGACTGCAGTGTCACAATCACAGCCCACTGCAGCCCTCAAACTCCTGGGCTATGGGTGCACACTACCAGGCCCAGCTAAATTAAAAAATATATATATAGATATAAGGTCTCACTATGTTGCTCAGGCTGGTTTCAATCTCCTGGGCTCAAGTGATCCTCCCACCTCAGCCTCCCCAAAGTGCTGGGATTACAGGCATGAGCCACCATGCCGGGCTCTCACGGGCATCCTATTCTTTTCTTTTAATTGATATTGTGTGGTGGTAAATATGCAATGACTACTAAAACTGGCACCAGTACTTCTAATAAAGAGTCCAGTGACTACTAGTGATGGTAAATAATGATGGCAAGGCAAATAATACCTAAATATTATGAAGATATTTTGCCTTATGAACCTCCTGATAAGATTTTGCAGACTGCCCAGGTATCCACGTGTCACCTTCTTAGAACTACTGTTTTGGAGCCTTCTGATGATGGCTAATGTTTATGGTCCCTTCCCATGTGCCAGCTGCTACTCCAAGTGCTGAGTTACTTTATCTGAGTAAGTGCTGAGATACTTAATCTGAATTTAGCATCTTTTTTTCTTTGATAAGAAACATGAATGTGTCCCAAATGAAGGAAGAGAGAATAGATGAGGGACTATAATATTAAAATATTTTTCAACAGAATACATTGAATAAATGGCTTTCAGTAACTTGAGATCTAAAATATTTACTTTTAAATGATATGCACTGGCAAGCTACAATAAAGTCAACATTTTTGTGGGACTTTAACACAAATTCTTCAATTGGCAAAGAAATTTACCAAAAATTTTAGCAAAAATTTTTCCTACTTGGCGATATAGCACTTTTAGGAAGATCTAGTTCCTATTCTCAAGTTTATGTAAACTTAGAATCAAATTGTAGCTCCAGCTTTGCCACTTTCTTTAAGTGTTGCGTAATGCAAAACACTAAGTTTAAGGAGCTTTAGAGAATTAACTCAAGAATTTAAAAGGACAGAAAATGATCTCACATCTTTGTCCATTAGAAGAAAACCCAAAGCTGGATCAAATTCTAAGCCAACAGTTATCAGAAATGCTATTGGGTCTGACGTTCCCTTCTGGAAGCGGCCAGAAAGAGACCACTTTTGGTCTTTGGTCCCTACTTATAGGCATTGGAAAAATAGAAAAGGCTCTTAGATTCTCTAGAGACGTGAGTGTATACCAACCCCCCTAATCTGACTCTCAAAACAATAAACAAAAACCCAACAAATAAAAAACAAATTTCACTGTATTTAGCATATATCATTTCATCTATCTTGTTTACTAAACTTAGTTTCTGTGTCTGTAAAATTTATCTAATATAATTGGCCTAAATAATTTAGTATAATCCAAGACTGACGACATAATTCCAAGACAACACATTCATTACTGGAATTGCTTTGATGTTATAAAAGCTAAGAGTAAAAGACAAGAATGGGCCAACTTCTCAAACCAACTTCTAAGCTTTCCTGAAATTACCAATTTTCCTTGTAATCTGAGATGAAGAAACATAACATATCATCAGTCATAATAACTGATGGAAAAGGCCTGGAGACTTGGGAGTAAATGCTCAAGGATAACGACATAGCATTCTCCCGCAGGTCAGCAGGGGGTGTCACATCACCAGCCTTTGTGTTGTCATCCAATAAGCTCCTATAGCTGTAGAAGAGATCTTTAAATAAAGCATTCAAATGAAACATCCACAGCAGCTCTTCTCACTAGTTTCCTCCATTCATTTAATGTGTTATTTTGACTTTCAGGCTTCTCTTCCCAGAAGTCTGTAGAAAAGTAATATATTACTACATACACATTTCAAATTCTCAGCTTATATTTTATGAACATGTCTTTATCACTATAAAAAAAAATCAACCCATTTTGAAATAAGATTGAATCAGATTTCTCATGCTTTTCAAAAGAAACAGAAAACTATCTGCTCAAAAATAAACAAAACTATAGAATTTTTCACATGACAAGGAACATATAGGCTAAATGCGGTGGCTCACAACTGTAATCCCAGCACTTTGGGAGGCTGAAGCAGGAGGATTGCTTAAGCTCAGGATTTCTCAGCTGCAATGAGCCATAATGCACCACTGAACTCCAGCCCGGGCGACATATAATTATATATTTGTCCATAATGCAACTACTTTTAAAAGTAGTTCACACTGCTGCCTCTTGATTACCTACCTACACATCCAAACCCCTTGTGGTATTTTAAAATCCAGTATGCACATGGAACACACATAGCAGTGGAGATTTTTAGTGTCCTTGCATGCCCTTGAGAAAATACTGAGTAATAACCATGTCCCACCTTGAAACTGAAGTTTCAATAGTATTTACAGCATAGTTCATTAGGTTTCTGAATACCCTATTCAGTTATTTCAAAGCTTGTCCATGGTTAAAGAATAACAACATGACTATTTCCCTTTCCCCAAGGGAATTGTTTAAATTGCAATATCCTGTTTGGGGGATCTAGGACATTGACACCCATACTGAATAGCAAGCTTGTCCAACCAGCAGCCTACCAACTTTGAATGTGGCCCTACACAAATTCGTAAACTTTCTTAAAACATTCTGAGATTGTTTTTTTTGCGATTTTTTTTTTAGCTCATCAGCTATCATTAGTATTAGTGTATTTTATGTGTGGCCCAACACAATTCTTCCTCTTCTAATGTAATCCAGGGAAGCCAAAAGATTAGACATCCCTGCTGAAAAGTAAAACCTCACTCTCTCAAAGCTGTAGTCTGGCTCTATTGTTCTAAATGGGGTCTCCTATGAGCTTTCAAAAATATTTCGATTTATAGACTGTTTTGAGATATATATATATATATATATATATATGGCTTATTAGTTTCCAGTACATCTGGCTTATTAGTTTCCAGCATCAAGATGCCAGTAAGTTCTTATACTCATAGTTTATACCATGGTTTAAGCAGTATTATCTCAGAAGAACCAGACACAAACCAATTTTTTCTTTAGAAAATAATGACAATCAGTACGAATCAAAATAATCGAATTTGAAGTTTGGATGTTTGTCTTCAGGATCTCCAACTTCTTCATTATTATCTCTTCTCCTTCAGTAGCACCTATTCTTTCTTCTAGTGCTCACTAGGAAAACATTTTCTAATTCTATCCCTCCCTAAAGAAAGAGTAGGCTTAAAAATAAGTGAATATGGACAGGTACTCGTTTACAGCAACCTTTTAACTTCTATGAGTTACCAATTTAACATACAGATAGTCCCTTCTTTGAAAAGTAATTATAGGCCATAAAAAGCAGAATGTAAAGGGAGTAGGACGAAATAAGTCAAATACTGCTACAAAAGTTATGTCTAGGCCAATGCTTTCCTCCTCTCTATCTGCCCCTGCTACCTCTTATTTTCCAAGAACTACAGATAGCTGGGATCCAAAGTCTACTCTCATTAAAAACACTCCCATGTCTGATCTGTGCTTCCTCCTTGAAGAGTCATATACTCTGATTTACAGAATAGTATAGTATTCTGTTTGGTAAGTGGTGAGGAGCTGGACCAGTTGGTGTTAGTAGGAATAAAGAAAAAGGGAACGTAATCTAATACAACTAAGGACGTAAAACCCATGAGACTGGGAAACTGAATATGGAAGGTAGGAAGAAGAGAGAACTCTGGAAAAAATGTCTGAGTTTCCAGGTATGTTTGCTTTCTGGGTAAATTTCTGCATATTTTTGTACCTGAGTTATACCAAGTATTTAATATGCACTTTGATTAAAGGATGAGTAGATGAAATGGATGGATGGATGGATGGATGGATGGATGGATAGATTAATAGGGGTTAATTATGACACCTTACACAGAGACATTAGACTTCAAATTAGAGGGAATGTACACAGATTTATTGCACAGATAAGATACTATCATTTGGTTCATCTAATTTTCATTCATACTCTCTAGCTACCCTCCACACTGGTTTAGGAAATTCTGATGTCCATATTCCTGGATTCATACCTTTTACTCTAAGCCAACAGCCTGAAAATGTTATCACACTTATTGGTATATTTTTAAAATTATCCCTCATGTTTTTCTTGCTCCTGGCAGACAAGATTTTATTTAGTTGATGACTTTTAACTTGTACTTTTTTAGCTGATGGTATGTTGATGGGAGAGATATAAGTTCACAGCTTTAATGTGAAATTTGGACAAGATATTATATCTTGACTCTCTCATTTCAAATCAAGGAAACAGGACACATTTTGGTGACAAATGTGGCAATGAAAATTTTTAATCCACAACGAGCCTCTATTGCCTTATACAAGCCTATACAAAACTATAAAAACCCTTAACACACAATGTTGAATCTAAACACAGCCTGTCAAACCCTGAAAGCATTTTGAAATCATTGATTTCATGGCTAAAAAAGAAATATGATGTTAGTCATCATTTCCATTACTTAGAAAATACAATAATTAATAAAATCTTGTGGTATTTTAAATTTGTTATATATGAGGTATAGGGAATGTCATTTGTTCTACCTCCTTTCTGGAGTTCAGACCAAGAGATGATACCTATTTGTACACATTTGCATCACTAGCTAAGTAAGAAACAAAGCAGCAGTTTTACTAATCTGTACAGTTATTAAGCACGGCTTATGAGAGCCCACAACTGAGGCCCAAATTGGAACTCTTTCTCCCCTAAACTACGAACACCATGCCTACCTACAGCCACTTGGTCACAGATTGGTGGAGCACAGTGAAAATGACTGCCTATTCTGCATAATAGGGGTCAGGGCTGGAAGTAGGGAAGGATTTGTCATGCATGTCTAGTGCACGAAATTCACAAGCAAAAGAAGCAAGTGATGTCAAACACAAGGCAAATATCCTTTGCACCCTGATGTCACTCACTGGGAAAATGCAACCCAATCAGTGCACGTTAGACACTCAGAGTAGACCCTTCTTCCTAACAGAAGAGAGAGTACAGAGGGATGTAAGTGTTCTTTGAAAACTTCCTTAAATGAGGGTAGCTCAACCCAATGTGGAAACCAAACAGGAGGTATTTCCTCAACGTTAGCAACCAGGAATATCTGGTTTCTTTCTACATTTCTGGATTGGGGGATACTACCAAAGATCCTTAGAAAATCCTGTGTAGCAGGTCAAGCCTCTTGGTCATTTGCTAAATGACAATTCTTTTATCACATAGACAAACGGGATACTATAAATTGCCACTGATTGCTCTTTTGTAACATTTCTATTAGAGAAGACAAGAAGCCCTGCCTCTCAGAACCCCAAATGAGAAACAGGTTTCATAAGAGTAACATAAAAGTAACAGGTTTCATAAGAATGAACCTCTCCAACAGAGACAACAGCCTCACAGGCAGAGAGCTAAGGAATCAGAGTGGGTTATATTTGATCATTGGTCTTAATTTTATCTTGAGTAAAATGTAAAAGAAACAATAGTAAAAAAAAAAACATTTTGTTTGATTATTTTTTTCCTTGGAGTTCTTGATATTTTGATATCCAAAATGCAAATAAATTCTTTTGAGGTTCAGTAAAGAGAATGGAGTTTCTTGCTCTGTGAACAATATTCCTTTAAAAAACAGGTTTGGCATAAATACATCACAAGGTAAGTATTTTTTTGGGGGGGGTTTACTGGGCCAACTACAGAATTAAAAGAGAATTCATCATCAGTGTCTTTTGGTATTTTGCAACTAAGCTCACATAGGTACTTCTATTTCAACATTTCTTGCATGTGTTTTGCTTGCAATGACTTCCTCTCCACCCAAGTTTTTATTAGTAGAAGAGTAAAAAGAATAAGAAATATATATACTATGTGGATTCAACTCATTGGTCACTGATCGTTGATATGTTTGTATTTAACTTTAAGATTGGACATTTAAAAATTATTTTTTGTTACACCAGGCATGTTTCATAAGTTTTACATTTATTAATATTTCTTTTTATTTTATTGTCCAACACTGGACTTGTTCTGACTCTAGCAGGGCATCCAAGAAACAAATTATAATAAATAATTTTAATGTTTTATGGTATATTAATTTTATATTAAAATATAACATTTGGTATTTTTGCCCCAAATTTTGTTTTAGTTATCTCAGATGCAAGATGAAAGTGTGTGTGTGTGTATCATATATATACATATATATATATATATAGAGAGAGAGAGAGAGAGAGATATTACATCTCTCTTGTTTTTCTTGTTCCTTATTTAAGTAGTATTTGTTAAACATATTGCTCTTTTTTTCCCCTTATTTAAAATAATTTCATAGTCTTCAAGGTCTGAAATATTCAGGACACTACTTTACTTCAAGAATCAGATCTCTTTCCAGATCCCTAAAAGACCAAAGTCAATGCAATAATACTCTAAGGAATTCATTCTTTGCTCAGTTTCTAATCCTACCTTGAAACAGACAGTCTCTGCTTTGAACCAGAGTTAATGAGAAAGGGGTTTTGAAATGAGGAAGGTAAGATATAATTTCTTGTCCAAATTTCACATTTCACATTCATTAACTTTTAACTTGTACTTTTTTGGCTGATGGTATGTTGATCTTGTCTGCCAGGAGCAAGAAAAATATGAGAGATAGTTTTTTAAAATACTTCAAATTGAATTGAATAAGTGTGATAACATTTTCAGACTGTCAGCTTGGAATGAAAGGTGTGAATCCAGGAATGAGGACATGAGAAATTCTAAAACCAGTTTGAAAGAGGGCTGGAGGATATAAATGAGAATTAGGTGAACAAAATGATGGCATCTTACCTACACACAAAAAAAAATCTGTGCACATTTGCTGTAATTTGAGGTAAAATTGTACTCATAGCAGTAACTAACAGTAACAGTGGCAACAACTGCAGTGAACCAGCCTTTGTCATGCTTTGATACACAGCAAAGATTTGCAGAGATGTTGATCAAAGCCTCTCCTGACAATATGCATTGCTATGCTTTGAATATCATGCAAGATTTCATATCACAATCACACTTTTGCTGTAAAATAAAAAAAAATTTTCTATCGATCACATTATACTTGTAGAGTACCTGTATATATTTGTTGTGCCAAAGTATTGTAAACTCATTAGATGATTACACTCTTGCTTACATTGTAAGATGCAAATTTATCAAATAAGAATAATTGTGTTTTACAAAAGGAAAAGCTGGAATATAGATCAAAAGTTCTCTCTTTATTAATGTCTTTCACGTAGGATTTTTTTCTAAGTATGAGAAGGGGAAATGTGGGCGAAAAATTATTTGTCTTCTATGAGTAGACAAATAATTTGACTTATACTGTGATTGTAAGAGTAAAGTTAGCTCAGGAAGGGAGAAAAGAGGGCAGACAGGGGAAAGGAAGGGAAAGAGAAGAAAAAAATGATATAGGACAACCCAGAGATGAACAACAGTGATCTTTTTAAAAATAGGGCCCTAACTTTATTCAACCTTATAATACTATGAGTAAATAAAAATGTATTATTTACTGAGTGGCTAATGTGGACTTTCAGAGTTGAAAAGGGATTAGGTGATCCCTGAATTTCCCAGCTCAGTAATCACTGGCATCATTTGGCATTATTTTAATTATTTAACAGCAATATAATCAACCACTCCAGATTAATATCTTTATTTACTCCACTTCTTATTCTATTTAATCACTCTTCTAACAGAAGAACATGTTTTTCAGGTCATCGATGCAGAATTAAATCAACAGCCAAAACGTACAACATCTCATTAGCTTTCAAGACATTTCTATCCCTATCAAATCAATTGGGAAAAAAGAATTAATGGTTAGGAACTCTAGTTATTTGACTGTGATTTCCTCTCATAATAAACCATCTACTCAAAATGTCCTGCATTTTTAAAATGGGAAACTTGTTTCACCCCAAAATATCTACAAGGTTATACTTAAGAAGTGTTTGTACAGAGTGTGTCTGCATTTGTTTTATCAATAGAGTTAACAGTAAGACTGATATTAAATTGAAGGTTCTGGAGTATTGAGATATTTAAATGACAAAATGGTTAAAACACTTGTGGGAAGTCATCTGTATAAAAAATGTAAAGCCCTGGTTTGAGGCAAGCTTATCTTCCAAGATTGCCTCCAGTCTCCTGAGCCTCTCCTTACTTTTCCTCATCTATTATGCTATCTTCTCTGATCCAGCTTGCTCATCATCACAATATATATATCTTTACCCTATTGTGGTCAGACACTTCTGTTAGGAAATTATCTGATTCATATAGTCACACTAAGGTATATTTCAAGGATTAGGTTTTTATTAATCACCATTCCTAGAAGTATTTGCATCAAGAAATATAAGCTTTAGTATAAGAAAATTTGAAGCACTGTAGGTGAAAGGGTTGAGGAACTGGGTAGAGGCAGTGACAGAGAAGAAGAAATACTAAGTGGTGGCTCCAGGTGCATTTCACAGAGATGATGACTAGGACATGTACGCAAAGACTTTAGAGGTTTCAGAGCTGTTTTCTAAAAACATCTAGAAATTGAGGTAGTGTGTACAGTATAAAGAAGCCTTCCAAAATAGCAAATATGACAGCTCAAAGGCATACTGCACTAGTGTCTCCTGCCTAAATCAAAGTTTGGCTTCTGAGACTGATAACATTTCCTACTTCCAGACACTGTCAAGAGTTTCCTTTATATATCTAAATGTCATCATTTAAAATGAGCTATGATTTCCTACTCAAACTCCCACAGAGGCTTTGGCCTTGATAAATAATCATTTGAAAGAGACCAGTTTTCTTCTCAAGAGATTTAAAAGCTAACAAAGATGAATAAGGTAAGTAAATATTTACTGATGTTTTGGAAACCAGAAAGCAAGCTGAGCCTATTGAGTGGGTAGATAACACGAGCATGATAATAATATGACATTAAGGTTTTTTAGTTACATGAGCTATTGGATTTTCTGTTGGCTTGATTTACTGTGTTTGAGGAATTCTAATTTTTTCACTCAAGGGTCTGTTTCCTATTTATGATTATATAATCTCATTAATAAATAACAACACCTTTGCTACTCCATGAAAAGTTCATAATATAATGGAAAAAAATGTAGAAAACCACAAATATAAAGAAACACACCTGACCCACACACGAACTCATAAATGACTAAAGCTCTGGAGTGCTTCACAAAAATATTTGATGAGCAGAAAGGGAAAGAATTAGCAGGCTGGCAATAGAAGCCAAAGGAATTGTTTACTGCAGTGACTGACGTGAATAGGAAAAGGAAGACAACTTTGACCAGGATTCATGAAGGAGTGGAGTATTAATTGGGGAATTTTTATTTTATTCTTCCACCTTAACATGAAAGTCCAGAAAATTTATCATAATTTTGTAAATGGCTACAGTTAGTCTTGTATTTACTTTTGACACAGTAATTACTCATTGTAATAAACAGGGATTTTTTTCCCGTTTATGAGATTTAGTAGGTTAAAAGTCTTTCTCCCTTATTGACCTTTGAAGGTATCTAAAATTCCAAGCTTCAGGCCTACGCACTTACTTCTCTACTTGACATCGCCACTTAAATATCTTTAGGTAGATGATGGACAGATAATAGATAGATAGATAGATAGATAGATAGATAGATAGATAGATAGATAGATGAAGAGGAGATTTGTTGTGGGAATTGGCTCATATGTAATTCGCTGAGAGAGGTGACACCAGGAGAGAATCAGCTATGAGACAAAAGTTACAGCTTTAAGGACCGGTCATATTGAATTTGAGGCTCAATATGAGTCTCAAATTCAAGTGTCATTCCACTTACTGTTTCTTCTGCCTAGGACATCTCTTACATGCTCTTACACCATATTGAATTAATCAAATTCAATGCATATGCCATATCAAATGCATACGCCATTCACTGAGAGGTAACACCAGGAGATGACCAGGTATGAGATAAAATTTAGTTTTAAGTGCTGGTCATATTGAATTTGACCAGCACAAAAGCAATTTGAATTTGATTATGACCAGTACTTAAAACTGTAACTTTTGTCTCATACCCGGTCCTCTCCTGGTGTCACCTCTCTCAGTAAATGGCACATGCATTTGATTGTCATCCTTGACATCTCATCCCTTGACACTCTCCATCACTAAGCCATTGATATTACCTCTAAAGTACCTTTTTAAATCTATACATCTCTCTCTTTCTCCCCACTGTCACCACCTTAATTCGAATAACAAGGTCTCCTACAGTAGCCTTCGATCAATTTCCAAGACTAGCCCTGCTCGCTACAATTGATTCTCCCATAAAGCAGGCTTTGTGAGCTACCTCAAATACAAATCTCATCAAATTATCTCTCCTCTTAAAACTCTTAAAAGATAATGCATAGCTCTTCAGATAAAGAACAGACTCCTTAACATGCCCTCTGAAGCTCTGAGTGAAGCAGCCCTGGATCACCTCTGCCTTAGCCTACTTACCTGCAACTTTCTTCCTCACATTCTTTATTCAAATGTACTGGCTTCCTTCGGATTTTGAATATATCATGATACTTTCACTGTAGGGCCATTCCACTTACTGTTTCCTCTGCCTAGGATGTCTCTTACATGTTCTTTCACCTAATAACTTATAATTTTTTCTCAAATTGTTCCAACAGCTCTTCCTCAAGAAATGTTACTCCTCTTGACAAATTGGACCATATTCCTATGTCTTTAGTGACACTTAAAACTATTTTTAATCTGTGTACTTTCTTGGGTATTGTCCACCTACCACACAATAAGTTTCATGAGGGCAAGGACTATTTCTGTTTTTGCCGGTTCTTCTCTTGAGCATTCAGTTCAATGATTAGCAAGTACTGGGTACTCAAATGTATTGTGGAATGAATCAAGAGTGTATGAATAAATGGATGGATGAATGATTGAAAGAAAGAACACTGTCTTCAGATGTCAAATATCTAAAGTCATTAAACCAATCATTTCCCAGGAAGAAAGAAAGATCCTGAGAGAATGGAATTTGTTGCAATGGTATAGAGAATATAAGTGAATAACACAGAGAATATTTGCAGTTACTCTTCCTATTCCAAATGTATTCACCTTTTCTGAGAGCATCCTCTTCTTTGGGGAATTTATCTTTTCTTTACTGTGTGTGATTATATGTGACTATATGTCTGGGAGGTTTTCTCTCATTATGGGAGTTGGGGAGTCTATATCTTTTTCCCCCAACTCCATGGTATAGCCAGGGAGTGAGAATATAGCCTAAGCTTGAGAAATTAGAGTCTTGAGATTTTTGACTTAAGCAAGAGTGATTTGAAGGTTAATTTTAGTGACAACTTGGATAGGCTAAGGAATGAACAGATACAACTCATAGAACGTTATTTCTGGGTACGTCTGTGAGGGTGTTTCTGGAAGAGATTAGCATTTGAATCAGTACACTGAGTAAAGAAGTTCTGCTCTCACCAATGCAGGGTATTGACACCATCTGATCTGTTGAGGGCCCAAATAGAGTAGAAAAAAAGGCAGAGGAAAGATGAATTCTCTCTCTTTGTACTAGGATATCCATCTTCTCTCGCCCTAGAACTTCGGGGTTCCTACTTATAGGACCCTGGGGCTCTGGTACTCACACCAGTGGATGACAGGCCTTTGACCTCAGACTGGGAGTTACACTATTGGCTTTTCTGGTTCTCAGGCTGTAGAACTCAGACTGTATTATACCACCTACTTTCCCTGTTCTCCAGCCTGCAGATGACTATTGTGAAATTTCTCAGCCTCCATAATCATGTGAGCCAATTCCTACAATAAATCCCCCATTCTATTCTATTCTATTCTATTCTATTCTATTCTATTCTATTCTATTCTGTTCTGTTCTGTTCTGTTCTGTTCTGTTCTGTTCTGTTCTGTTCTGCTCTGTTCTATTCTATTCTATTCTATTCTCAATCAATCAATCAATCAATCAATAATCTGTCTGTCTGTCAATCTATCCAACCATCTTTCTATCCTCTTGGCTCCCTTTCTCTGGAGAGCACTGTCTAATCCAAGCCACAAAGGCAAAGAGAATGGCTGAAGGTCATTCATCTGGATAGCAGTGTTAGAGTGTCACCCTGAAGACACTATTCCGACTGCAAGATGGCGGCTTTGTTTCCTGTTCATCAGTTTGACGGATCTCCTTTGCTCCTATACATTGCCAAACCCAAATGTCCATCACTGATTGATTCTGGGGATGTTGCCTGTTTTTGCAATAAGTTTCTCCTTACTTAATTTACCAGAGTCTGTTTCTGTTGCTTACAACCAAGAACTCTAATGCAGACAGGAAAACAGGATGCTTTGGAAGTCTGGGAAAGAGTATGATGGCACCCAACAAGCATCTGTGAAATTTCCACTATTGTTGAGAATAAAAAAATGATTCCTACTCTTGAGAGACAGATTTTGTAGGAAAACAAATACAGCACCTGCAGATATCTGCCATCCTAGGGATGAGAGAATCAGAGTAAAAATAGAGTGACACCAGGGAAGCAACTATTAAGTAACCATTGCCTGAGGGGTATTAAACATGTCATCCCAGAGGTAGAAAAGCAGAAAGATATAAGTTCAGTGGATGATAAAGTAACAATATACATAACTTACCTAAACTTTTCAATTGTGTTTAGAGCAACGGTCTTTTAGGAGTTATGCATATTTCATAACAGTTGTTTATCACATATATATGGAAAAAGTGGGGGAAATGAAAAAATCATTTCTATCACCCAGGAGGTCATAATTATGACTGAGGAGAATATTTAAAATACAATGTGTTTATTCATAAACTATATATCTATAAGGGACTTGCACCCAGAATATATAAAGAACTCATAAAATTTGATAATAAAAGTCAAACAACCCAATTTAAAAATAGACAAAGGATTTGAATAAACATGTCTCCAAAGAAGATACGCAAATGGCCAATAAGCTCATGAAAAAACACTCAAAATCATCAGTTATTAGGGAAACATATATCAAAATGACAATGAGATACCACTTCATATTCAATAGGATGACTTACCAAAATGATGACAATAGCAAATGTTGGCAAGGAGGTGGAGAAATTGGTACTTTTATATACTGCTGGTGGGAATGTAAAATGGTGCAGTCAGTTTGGAAAACAGTTTGGCAATTCTTCATAATGTTACACATAGAGTTATTATATGACTCAGAAATTTCACTCATAGATACCTACCCAAGAGAAAGGAAAAGATGTTCACAAAAAGGACTTGCACATAATGTAAATAGCAGCATTCTTCATAATAGCCAAAAAACAGAAACAACCCAAATTCCCATCAACTGATAACAAATTGTGGTATATCAATACAATAGAATATTATCTGGCAATAAAAAGAAATAAAGTACTGATACATACTACAACATGAATTAATCTTGAAAATATTATGTTAAGTGAAACAAAGCTGGCCACAAAAGACCACATATTGTCTGATTCCATTTACATGAAATGTCCGGAATAGGAAAATCCGTGAAGACCAAAATTAGATTAGTAGTTATCAGGGGCTGGGGAGAGGATAAAAATTGAAAGTGAGTGACTACTAATGAGTACGGGATTTCTTTTGAGTGCTTAAAATGTTCTAATGTTAGATTGTAGTGGTTGCACATTTCTAGGAATATATTAAAAACCACTGAAGTGTACACTTTGAAGGAGTGAATTTCATGGTACATGAATTATATCTCAATAAAACTACTATAAAAAACAAATGAAAGGTACTAATAAGTGCAAAGCTATTAACATGTACAACATGCTGGAGAGGCATGGACTGGGAAAGGGCTGGGACAGGTAAGGCTTCATGGGAGAGATGTTAAATCATGAATGACTTGTCTTTCACCCAACCTTACCTGTCAACATGTAGAGAGTCAGTTCTATCAGGCTTTGGCTGCCCAGATACATAAATATTAAACAATAATTACTGTATTGAGTTTTGAATGGAAAATATGTTCCAGAACTCTCAAGCATATCAATCTCAAGAGATTAAGCTTCAGGCAAATCCAATCTCCACAGCCAGATCTCTAATAAAGGGCACTAGTGCAGTTTAACTACACCTGAGTTTATTCAATGACGTATTTTTTTCTCTATTCAGACTCACAAGCACAAGAATTGCCAAAAGACAAGAACCCCTCAAACAACATTTTATTCTCACAGGATGTTGAATGAGTAGATGTTAGAATCCACTTCACTTAACTTGTTCACTGTGTAACCAAAATAATCCAGATCTCCAAATGCTTGTTCACTTACTCGAAACCTAAACAATATTAAACAGCACACTAAAAGACAGGAAGCGGCTTCTGAAAATTGTTGCAGTTTTCAGCACTTTGCTATCACATTCAAGCTTTCACAGGAAAAAAAATTAAAGTACCTCTTTTATCAATTCATATATCCAGAAATTATACCAAGAAATTTGCAGATTCCTTGTCTTCCCTTTATAGAATATTTCTGTATAAAGTGAAAAAATGTTTTAGACTGTAAGTTTTAGAGTTCGTACACACCACTAGCCTAGGAAACAGTTTCTATGGTACTACTGGTTACTTATTAGTACTATTCGGGCAATGAGTAAATAACATGAAAAACAATGCAAAACACAATAGGATACTATAGTGGAATTTTTGTTGTAACCTAGGAAACTAAAAGCTTGCCAATCATTTCTCCTTGCGTGCAACTAAATCAAAGAGAACATGACAAAAATGTATTGAGGGGAAAAAAACCCCTTCACCACAGATTATATCTAAGTCTTATGACCTTAGCATTTACGGCAAAAGATACATCGTGTTGAAGATCATTTTGACCTGACCACAAAAGAGGAGTAAACTACAGAACAGGAAGAAATGTACCTTAGCAATAAAGAGTCAGTGACCAATCCCTGAATGATATCCAGAAATTCTATTTTGTAATTGCATACAAGTGTGCTGAATCAGAGTTGAGGTTAGCCTATAATGATACACTAGAACAAAGGAGGTGATCCCCACTTTTCCACTGACTTACTAAGGTAGACTGTGTATGAACCTTTACCATCGGTATCAGTCATTCTCTGCTCTATATGAATCTCCCACTGCATGCGAAGAGTAGAAAAACAAGATCCTGAAGGGTTTGGGGTGGTAAGGGGCAAGAAAAAGCCTTTATGACAGTCTGCTAGCCTGGTAGAATATCTAATATTAATTTCCCATTAATATTTAATTTGTATTATTTTAAAAAATTACTGGGGGTTATTTTACTTTGGTGAATTAAATACATCTTAAGGGTACAGTATCATCAGTTTCGACAAATGGATACACTCTTATAACTCGCATCCTATCAAAAAAAAAACATCGCCATGACCGGAAAAAATCATTTTCTAGGAACCTCTTTCTGCCCAGGAGCAACTTTGTTCTAATCTCTATCACCATAATAGATTAATTTTTCCTGTTTATGACTTCATATGAATATATTTTTTACTATAAGAATTCCTTCACTCTGAATAATTTTGTTGTATGTCTATAATTTATTCCTTTTGATAGCTGAGTATTATTCCATTATATATTTGTTTATTCATTCTTTTGTGGATGGCAAGCTAGGCTATTTCTAGGTTTAGACTATCATAAATAAAGCCACTGTGAATGTTCTTGTACACATTTTCATAAACATATTTTTATTTTTCTTGAATAAAAACCAAAGAAGGAACGTGGGTCACAGGGGAGAAGTATGTTTAAATATTTCAGAAACTGCCAGGTTTTCAAAATGGTAGTATCATTTTACACTCCCACCCAGAAATATATGACAGTTCTATTCACCTTACACTTTGTCAACATTAGATTGTGATTGTCACTCTTGTTTCATTTTAGACACTTTTTCATTTTATCCATCCATTTTGTAGATGTGTAGTGGTCTCACATGGTAGTTTTAATTTGAAGTTTTCTGATGATTAAGGACATTGAACACGTTTTCATGCATGTATTGGGCATTTGTATATCTTTCTTTGAGAAGTATCTGTTCAAGTCTTTTATTCATATTTTCACTCGATTGATTGTCTTTTAATCATTGAAACGTGTAAATTTGTTGTTTATTCTAAATATCATCTTTTTTTTTTTTTTTTTTTTTTTGAGACGGAGTTTTGCTCTTTCGCCCAAGCCAGAGTGCAGTGCCGCTATCTCGGCTCACTGCAACCTCTGCCTCCCGGGTTCATGCCATTCTCCTGCCTCAGCCTCCCGAGTAGCTGGGACTACAGGCGCCCGTCACCACACCTGGCTAATTTTTTGTATTTTTAGTAGAGACGGGGTTTCACCGTGTTAGCCAGGATGGTCTCGATCTGCTAACCTCGTGATCCGCCCGCCTCAGCCTCCCAAAGTGCTGGGATTACAGGCATGAGCCACAGTGCCCGGCCCCCTTTTTTCAAATATATGTGTTGAAAATATTTTTCTCCCAGTCTGTGGCTTTCTTATTCATTTTATCAATAATGTCTCTTGATGAGCAGAAGCTTTAAATGTTGATATTAAATTTTTTATTATTTTAAGTATAGCTTTATTTCTGTGTCAACTCTAAGAAATGTTTTCCCAGCACAAAGTTGCAAATATATCCTGTTTTCTTCTAGGAGCTTCATAGTTTTGACTTTTGCATTTATGCCTATTATTCATTTCTAACATATGTGTATGACTTGAAGCATAAATAAAGTTCTTTCATTTTTTCCATGTATATGTTCACTGGTTCCAGCACCATCTGTTGAAAACTAAAACAAACTTCTCTTAAAAATTTGTTTTGTTTCTTCAAGGTTTCCTGAATTTCTATAGAAATTTTATAATTACATTCTCAAATTCTGCTTTTTAAAAATTGACTAAGATTATGATTGCAGAGAATCAATAGACAAATTTGGGCAATGTGAAGGCAATTGAGCATTATAACAATATTGAGTCTTACAATTCAGGAACATGGTATGTCGCTCCATATATTAGCACTTTCTTTAATTTCTGTCATCAATATTTTATAGTTTTTAATATAAAGATTTTACACAACTCATTAAATTTATTTCTAAGTATTTTATGTTTTTTGATGTTATTGGAATGCTATTTTTTATCTAACGTTTGAATTTTGGGAATGTAGAAATACAATTTATTTCTGTATTTTGACTTTTATACTAAAAATTGCTAAATATATTTATTAGTTCTAGTATCTTTTTTATACATTACTCAGGAGTTTCTACATGTACAATTATGTTATCAACAAAAGAAAGCAACTTTATTGTTTTCTTTTTAATCTGTAAGTCTTTTATTTGTTTTTCTTGCCAATGGTACTAGATAAGACCTCTAGCACAATTTTGAATAAAATTTGTAAAAGTGTGAACCCTTTAGAAGAATGACAAAACAAACCATATACTGAAGAAAAGATTTGCAAAAGACATATCTGACAAAGGACTGTTACTCAACATACACAAAGAATTCTTAAAATTCAATAAGAAAACACACAACCCAATTTAAAAAATGAGCAAAATACCTGAACAGACACTTCACCAAAGAAAATGAGCACATAAAAAGGTACTCCACATCATGTCATTAGGAAAAGGCAAATTAAAACAACAATGAGATACTACTACAAACCTATTAGAATGGCCAAAATCTAGAACAGTTACATCATCAAATGCTGGCAAGGCTGTGGAACAAGAAGAATGCTCCTGAGAATGCAAAATGCTACAGCTACTTTGGAGGAGAGTTGGCAGTTTCTTACAAAACTAAACATACTCCTACCATACAATCAAGTAGTCACACTTCTTGGTATTTACCCAAATGAATTGAAACTTATGTCTACACAAAAATATGCACACGAATGTCTACAGCAGCTTTATTCACAATTGACAAAACTTGGAAGCAACCAAGATATCCTGCAGTAGGTAAATGGATAAATAAATTAGTACATCCAGACAATAGAATATTACTCAGTGATAAAAAGAAATATCCTATCAAGCCATGAAAAGACATGAAGGAAATTTAAATGCATATTACTAAGTGAAAGAAGCCAATCTGAAAAGACTACATACTACATTACTTCAACTATATGACATTTGTTGAAATGTAGGACTATGGAAACAGCAAAAGGATCAATTGTTGCCATGGATTGAGGGGAAGGGATGAATAGGCAATAGAACTATTCTGTGTGATAATTGATAATTTAATGGTGGATACATGACATACATTTGTCAACATTGATAGAATGTACAACAGTAAATCGTAAACTATGGACTTTGAGTCATAGTGATGTGTCAATATAGATTCCAAAGTCATAACAAATGTACCACTGGTCATGGATTTTGATCATGGGGGAGGCTGTGTATGTGTGAGGACAGAGGGTATATGGGAAATCTCCGTAGCTTTTTTTTTTTTTTTTGAGATGGAGTCTCACTCTTTCGCCTGGGCTGGAGTGCAGTGGCCCTGATCTTGGCTCACTGCAAGCTCCGCCTCCCGGGCTCACGCCATTCTCCTGCCTCAGCCTCCCGAGTAGCTGGGACTACAGGCGCCCGTCACCACGCCCAGCTAACTTTTTGTATTTTTAGTATAGAGGGGGTTTCATAGTGTTAGCCAGGATGGTCTCGATCTCCTGTCCTCGTGATCTGCCCGCCTTGGCCTCCCAAAGTGCTGGGATTACAGGCGTGAGCCACCTGGCCCGGCCATCTCTGTAGCTTTCTTTTTTTTTTTTTTTTTTTTTTTTTTTTTATATATTTAACCTGGTTTTATTCTCCTGCCATTCTAATTTTATAATTCTTTTTTTATTTATTTATTATACTTTAAGTTTTAGGGTACATGTGCACATTGTGCAGGTTAGTTACATATGTATACATGTGCCATGCTGGTGCTGCACCCACTAACTCGTCATCTAGCATTAGGTATATCTCCCAATGCTATCTGTAGCTTTCTTTCCATTTTTCTATAAAGCTACAACAACTACTCTAAAAAATAAAGTATATTTTTAAAAAGTGGACAACCATGCCTGTTTCTTCTCTTTGAGGAAGTGCGTTTGGCATTTCACAATTAAGAATGACATTAGCTCTAGAATTTTTGTACATGCCTTTTATTAGACTGAGAATTTTTCCTTCTTTTTATTTTGCAGAGTTCCTATCATGAAATGAAGATGAATTTTGATAAACGCTTCTTCTGCACCTGTTGAATTATCACACAATTTTTTCTCCTTAAATTAATATGTAAATAACATTGTTTGATTTTAATGTTAAACCAAAAATGTATTATTCTTTTTCTGTATTGCTGTATTTGATATGTTTATAATTTGTTGAGAATTGTGTATATGTTTATAAGAAATATTAATTTGTAATTTTTCTTTTGTTGTAATGTCTTTAGTTCTTTTGGTATCAGAGTTATACAAACTTTATAAAATTAGGTGAAAAACATTACTTCTATTATTCTTTGTCTTCTTTTTTTACTTTTAGTTAGAACTTTACAAAAAGCCTCCTACCTTTGCAACCAGGAACTCTAGTTCTGGGTAATGGTGATGAGTGTATGAGTTATAAGAAGTAACAGTCTTGCCATATATGTTTTTAAAAAGTATATTCCTCTTTCATTTGGGGGGTGTGTCTTTCATGTTTAGTTGAAATTCTAAATTCTGCTACACATTTAAGATCAGTATGACACACACACACACACATGCACACACACAACACACACATTATTTAAGCACCTTGCTTTCGAAGTTTATCTCTGCTGGTATAATAAATGTCACCATTTGTTTGGTTTAAAATAGCTTCTTCCTGAAAAGTATTTTAATTATACAAGTCCTAAAGATACATTAAAGTCACTCAGAAAAAATTTGTCACCAATTACAAAAAATAGACCAGAGAGTTGCTGTTTACACACATTAGAAATTAATATTGCATTGAAACTTATTGTAACATTGGCATTTCTAAGTTTTCTACAAAATTCAATGTCAAACAAAATTATTGTTTAAAGAAATGAAAGAGACCTCATAAACTAGACACATAATCTTACATTTAAGTAGCAATTTTTCAAAGCACTCTGTCTCTGAGAGGCACTTTCTTAGCCAAGTTCACACAGCAGACCTGCAATTCAAACTCAGAAATTCCAACTTTACACCCAGTGCTTTTCCATATGCAATATATTCCTACTTTGAATTATTCATGAAGTGTTTAAAGCTTTCAGTTGCTAGAAGACTTTGTCTATTATGTGCTACACTTTCCAACATCATACATAAGTTTTGGCATATCATGCCCTGATAGTCTTAATCTGCTTTTCAAATGCTGCATTTGTTTCTCACACCACCTTAGGAAACCATGTAGAAACGGGGGTACTTAAAATTGTATGTCAAAAGTATCAGTGACAGGCCAGGTGCATGGTGACTCAAGCCTGTAATCCCAGCACTCTGGGAGGCCAAGGTGGGCAGATCACTTGAGGTCAGGAGTTTGAGACCAGCCTGGCCAACTTGATAAAACCCCATCTCAGCTAAAAAACTGAATATTAGCAAGGTGTGGTGGCATGCACCTGTAATCCCAGCTACTCAGGAGGCTGAGGCAGGAGAATCACTTGAACCCAGGAGGTGGAGGGTGCAGTGAGCTGAGATCGAGCCACTGCACTCCAACCTAGGCAACAGAGTGAGACCCTGTCTCAAAAAAAAAAAAAAAAATCAGTGATAAACTGAAACATGATTACAGCCTACAGTGTGAAAGATTCTTGTCATTAATATGTAGAGAACTCATTTAACAATATAAAAAGCACTCAACAGAAATATGGGTAAAAGTTATTCATGAAAATTTTTTTCAGAAGATAGGCAAATCATCAATAATCATAAGATTGAAAACTTTATCCTCACTCGTAATCGAAATAATGCAAACTGAAAAGCTAGATAATAATTTCTTACCTATAGTTTGAAAAAATGTTAAAAGAATACTAGGAGTTGATGAGGACATATTTATGAAATTGCTGTTTTAAAGTAAAAGTTCATACAACTTTACTAGAAAAAAAATTTGTAATTGGTAAAAAAATTTTGAAAGTTGTGTGTCTTTGACCCAAAAGTTCTACTTCAAAGAATCCAATCTAAGATAATCAGACATGTTTACTCACATACACATGTATATGCACACAGAAATACGTGGACAAACATGAGAAATAGTCTAAAATATTTAGAAATAAGTTATTGATTAAATGTGTTCTGGTAGGACCTTGATGATAAAAAGTTATGCCCACTTGGTTATAATGTATTATTCTATTTATATAATGCCAAATTTGATTTGATAATGTTTGTTTAGAATATTTGCATCTATACTTACAATTGAGATTGGCCTACAATTTTCTCTTCTCTTTTTTTTTTTTTTTTTGATTTTGCTATCAGGTCACACTTGCTCCAAAAAAATGAGTTAAACTGTTTTCCACATTGTTTTTCTTCTATGGAAAAGTTTTTTTAAACTGGAATTATTTTTTACTTGACTGTTTGATATAAATCTCCAGAAAGCAAACTAAATATAAAAATGTCATTTTTAGATTTTGACTAGTGATTCATTTTAGTATTGGGTTTCTATTTCTTCATGAGTCAATTTTGATATTTCTTTTTTAGGAATGGGCCCATCTCATCTAAATTTATTAATTGTTCATAATATCTTATTTATTTAAAATGTCTGCAGCATCTTTTCATTTTTTTAATTTGTTGTGTGTTCTTTAACTCTTTTCTTGATCAATTATTGAAAGATTTGTAAAATTTACTACCACTTTCATAGAAGCAATGTAACTACTTTCATCCTTTTTAGTTTATTTTCTCCTCCATTAATTCTGAATATTATCTTTATTATTTCCTTTATTTTACTTTTATACTTTTTGTAATTTGTTGAGATGAATATGAAAGATTAGATGAGGTAATTATAGGTAATTATTAAGATAAATATGAAAGACAACTATCGTTGTCTTTTATCACTATTATGTGCATTCAAAGATGTAAATTTCCCTCAAAATATTGCTTTAGCTGTATTCCACAAGTTTTAATTTATAATTTTTTATTACATTCAGTTTAGTCGTTTCTATATTTTCCATTGTCTTTTTTTCTTTGACTCATGGTTTATTGAGAAGTTAACTTCCAAATGCATGGAGATTCTATAGTCATCATTGATATTTGCAAATATATGAAGATTTTCATTTATATTTTTGAAAATATATGGCTTTATTACTAATATTTCCAAATATATTTCTAAATATATAGAGTTTCTATAACTATCATTTGTTTTTGATAATAAGAAAATATGGTTAATATTAGGTCAGAGGATATAAGTTAGTATTTTATATTGTTAGAGACTCCTTTTATGGCCTATTGTAAAGTAAACATTTTGTAGATGTTCTATGTGTACTTGAAAAGCATGTATTATTCTGCAGTTGCTGTGCATAGTGTTCCATATTTGTACATCAGGTAACTTTTAACTTTACCATTAAAATTTTCTATATCCTTACTGATTCTCTGCTTTCCCTCTTGGGTTTACCATTTACTGAAAGGGGTGTTTTGAAATCTCCCACTATGGTTGTGAAATTTTCTCTTTCTCCTTGTAGTTCTGGCAGCATTGTCTTATCTATTTTGAGGTTATAATTTTACTTGGAGGCAAATTAAACATTGTTTTTCCGGTGAGTTCAACCAGGAAATTCATTGTGATCATTATAAAATGAACTTATTTAATTTCTAGCTATGTTTTTGCTTAAAATAGTATTTGACATGATATTGATATAGCTACATGAGCTTTCTTTTGCTTGTTGTTTGCATGCTATACAATTGGCTAGAAAAGATTTGTAAGATACACATCTAAGAGTTATTTAGTTTATTTAAAAATAACTTCTGGGTCAACCACAGTGGCTCACGCCTGTAATTCTAACACTTTAGGAGGCCAAGGCAGGAGGATTGCTTCAGCCCAGGAGTTGGAGACCAGCCTGGGCAACACAGAGAGACCCCGCCTCTACGAACATTTTTCTTTAATTAACTGACATGGTAGCATGTATCTGCAGTTCCAGTTTGTCTGACAGAATAAGACCTTGTCTCTAAAAGAAATAAGAATAAAATAAACACTTCTGAAATGCTGACAAAAGTACAATTATTCCTTTTGATATGGAACAATGTTCATAATACATTATTGAACCAACAGGTTATGAAATACAAGAAATAGCATTCTCTCATGTGTGAGAGCGAGACTGTGAATGTATGTATGAGGATATATGCTCATAATAAGAACATGTGTTACTGTAAAGATACACACTCAACTGTTTTCAGTAGCTCATCCTAGGTACTTTTCTATACTTTCTAATTCTCTAAAATGAGATTCTACTTTTTGTTTTAAAAAAATGTGTTTTAAAAAAATTAAGCAATGTGGAACAGTATCAAATGCATAAAGAGAAACTAAGTATTTTTCTGAACTGGAAAGAATCATTGACTTTGGCAATAGTAATGTCTTTGACATCTTTTAATAAGAATAGTTTTCATGGAGGGTTTGAAGCTGAGGTCAGCTTCAGAGTAGGAAAATCCAACATTTTTATAGCTGTGAAGGACATGAAAGATAAGTATGAATGATATGTGAATGAAAAAGAAAGTTCATATTTTATTTTTGCTTAGTTTGAGAGAAACACTAACATGTTTCTAGACAAAGTGGAAGAAAGAAAATGAAAACAGAAAGGCCAATTTATTGAACAAAGAAAAGGAAGGCCTCAAGAAGACAGGGAGTGAGTTGGTCTCTTAACAAGCAGAAACTGCACAGAAAAAAAGTAAGGCTTAAATTCTGCAAGTTCCTTTCAAACTATAAAATAAGAAGACCAGTAGGCTATATTTATAGAAAAGAGGCAGACAAAACTGATTCCAACTTGCTAATTTTTTTTCTGAGAACAAAAGCAAGGTCTCCCCAAGACATGAGCTTATTAATGAAATTAGAGAAATCTAGGCTATATTTTGTTTTCTTATCTGAGTAATCGCACCAGTTCAGTTATTGTTTGTAACTAGACTCTGGGTCACTAATGCTAAAATCTCCAGTAAAATATGAAGTGTGGATGCTTTCTTTCAGCCTAGACTAAAATGGAAATGAGCATTAATTGTTACATGTGCATTTTATGTAAGTTCCCTTAATTTGCACCCAAAAGCAGACATTAAAAAACAATTCATAATAATATTTAACTGATTTTTGTGTATTTTTGTTATAAAGAAGTTGTAACTAAAGACATGAAACTTTGTGAAGAGAAACAAAGGGAAGGGAAGAAATAAAAAATATTTCATATTCAGTAATAGGCATAAATACTATCTGAGTTTTTATATATGATTTATACTATATATGTAGATGTTTTTATAGGGAGAAGTTTATTTACCAAAGCTCACAAGCTAGTAAGTACAAGTGCTCGGATTTTACTATGGAATCTATACAGTTCCAGCTCTGCCAGTCTGGCTACTAATCTGATTTTCCAATGAATAAAACTGGTTGCTGATTTTAGAGCTCAGTCTTTTAGAATTGTGAAGCCAGCTGATAAATCTTTATGGAAAAATGGGTAAAGAAAAATGGCAAACTGAGAGACATATTTGTTTTCCAGTAAAGAAAGCAGGCCTGTCTCCTCAGGTTTGCCACAACTTTCAACGGGACCTTGAGAAACTCAAACTTCTCCAGACCTCAGTTTTCTCATCTAAAAAATAGGGGATTTTAACCAAATGACTTCTAAGATTCCTTTCTAGCTCCTAAACGCAGAGCCTCACCACAGCTACTTTCTGCACTGAAGGTGCAGCTTGTTTCTAGCACTGTGTGTAGTTCCTAAGATTCCTCAAGATAGAGGGCTTACCCACAGCATCTAGAAAGCAAGACAGGGCAAGATGCAGCCTGGCAGTTCAGAGTTCTGGCTGCAACCAGTCTTAAGCAAAACATAGCTGACAACCAATCCAAGTTAGGAACCGCATTTATTAGTATGGGCTCCTTTTTTGTGCAAAAGATTTTTTCACTGCATAACCCTATCCGATTTTTGGGTATGCATTCTGTTGAAATTATCTTATGAGATTATAATGTAAATAACATAATTTTTAATTTGTACTGCAGTTATGAAATATATATTACAGTAAATTTTCCATTCTAAAACAAAGTAAGAAGCTTTAAAAAAAGCACGTATTGTGGACTTAAGATGAGCACATGCACATACACTGAATCATACACATTGTATCAGGATGTGGCAATGGATCAGCCAGTCCACACCTCTCCCATATCAAGGGAACCCACTCATGCTCACACACCAGAGCACTTCCAGATGACTGGCAGTACAAGAAGCCTTCTCCCAGAATCTCTACCTGTGACTTGCTGTGGGGGCCTGCCTCTCACTGCAGAGAAGGCGAAGCAGGAAGAAATCACACAAAACAGCAAGGGCTGTAAGGAGAGCATCCCTTCTTCCGAGTCAGCAGCAGGTCCAAAGAGTGTTTTAAAAGTGCCCAGGACATAGTGAGAGTACAATCAACTCCCTATACAGAGTATCATTGTATTGGTTCTCCTAAGACGGAATCTTTCCATCCTCATGCCCAAATATGCTGCCCAAATAGTTCCCCTAAATATTTTTAGTTCCAGTTTCATTGTACTCTAATAATAATGTAATATTCAACCACTATATTTTCTATTGATATTGAATAATGTAATGAATGCTTTTCAAGTAAGAAGATCTTGTGGATGGAGTCTGTATCAGGCCCTGTATTACACAAATGAGCAAAATTGTGTCTTTTCCTCATTCTTAAGTTTGGCTTAGATATTGCTACGTGTGATAAACAAATCGATGACATGTTTGGCTGCTTAAGTTTACAAATTCATGTAATAAACTCTGATAGGACAGAAAAAGACTGCAAATTACATAGTCTATTCTGATGTTTTTTAAGATGTAAAGATTAGATAACTCATATCTTGACATGTAGCCAGGTGCACTGTGGATAATTATAGTAGGATGCAGCACTCTTTGAATGGCCGAAAGCTGTAATTCTCCCCATGTACTAGAGTGAGGCAAGTAGGAAGTCTACCTGGGAGGTAAAAAAACAAAACAAAAAAAACCTAAAATAGATGGCAAAAGAAAAATAGGAGATAGTTCAAAGGTTAGCAGTAAAAAGACAGAATCGACTGTGGAAGAAACGGCTGTTATTACCAAGTCTGACATAGCACACAGAACTAGGTACCTACAGGATGAGGTGTAACTTGGAAGTTCAGCAAGGAAGACTGATGCACTACATTCATTTTGTCAGATTCAGGCAGAGGGAACTGGGAGGACCCAGAGAGGGAAACTGGGAGGACCAAAGGAAGTTCTCAGCCAAAGCGACTTCAGCACTTGGAAGTTGCCAGAATTTGGAAATGCAGTGGGGCTGGATCACAGCAGAAGACTATTACAGAGAATGGGAACAAGCACAAGAGTAACGCCAGCAGAAAGCGATAGATGAGTAGGCTATTTCTTTTGTCCCTTTTACTGACAACGAGGATGAAATGAGGGTCTACGTAGTTTCAACTCTATGGAGAAGAGATCTGGCAAACTAGAAAACAAAGGGAGCAAAACTGAGGCACAGAAAGCTACAGAGCAAGTTACCAAGATAAATAAAGCGGCAGAAGAAATAACCTGTGCCCAGACTCCATCTCTAATAATTTTTTTTAACATCACCAAGCTTTCACTTGATTTATAAATAAATTTTTTTACTTTGGAAGGTAACTATCTCTTTTATTATTCTAACTAACAATATCAAATCTGATGAAGATTTTTTTCTCCATATTTACTGTTTAAAAAGGCAATAGTTTGAGTATTGATTTTAGCTACATCTGGCCTGAAAAGCAACAATAATTCATTTAGAATAAAGTAAAATGAATTATACGTATCTTCCAATTTAATACTTTACAAGAGAAGTACAGTGCTTTTACACAATTCATTTGTGAACACAGAGAAGTATATTTGTCCAATTTTGGCTAGACTAGCAGTAAGCTACTTGCTCTTTATATGTTTTATTCTGCCGATTTATTCAAGAAAAACTTACCAAGAGCTTACTATGAGCTGGATGCTTGGGGTACAGCAGTGAGCAAAACAAAGATTCCTGCTGTCATGCAACTTTCATTTGAATAGGAAAAGATGGTCAATAACCATAGATATAACAAGTATTTATTTAGTATGTAGAAGATGTAGGAGTGAAAATGTGTGCTAACCTTTCCATGGCTGACACACCTATAACAAGAGACACCTTAACGAGAGAAAAGCAAAACAAATTTATTTAATCAAAATTTATGTGTCATGAGATCCTTTAGAATGAAGACCCAAGGATACTTTTTTTTTTTTTTTTTTGAGACGGAATTTTGCTCTTGTTGCCCAGGCTGGAGTGCAATGGCTCGATCTCGGCTTACTGCAACCTCTGCCTCCCGGGTTCAAGCCATTCTCCTGCCTCAGCCTCCCGAGTAGCTAGGATTACAGGCATGAGCCACCACACCTGGCTAATTTTGTATTTTTAGTAGAGACAGGGTTTCTCCATGTTGGTCAGCCTGGTCTCGAACTCCAGACCTCAGGTGATCCGCCCACCTCAGCCTCCCAAAGTGCTGGGATTACAGGCATGAGCCACCATGCCTGGCCAAGGATACATTTTTATGTGTTGGTTCAGTGAAGAACAGAGGACCTTATAAAAATATGGACAAGAAAGGTTATGGTCTAATACTAGTAGACTGAGTAGAGAAACCCAGCAAGGCTTGTCTGTTCAGATTCTTTTTGGCCTATTTGTTGTAGCATCTCTTCCTCCCAGCTATGGGTAAGACCCCTTTGAAATGAAGTCTTATGACCTCGTATCTGACATGGTACATCAGCGAACTTTTTTATGGCCAATTTCTACACAGAAAGGTAGGGAAAGAGTACACAATAATTTCAGTTTTTATAGCTTGCTTTGGGGAAAAGAGGTTCTCGTTTCTACCCTGCCTTGGGGAAGAATAATTCTGGTTTCTATGACTCACGTTGGGGGAAAATGAGGGGCCAGAGACAGACGGTCAGGAAAAGATCAGATAGAGCTTTGTTCTGATGCTTTTCTGAAGCTTTCAGATTGCCTTTAATTAAAAGACCTCAACATGCCAAAGTATGTCACTTTATCTTTGTTGGGGCTCAGAAAATGATATGCCAAAGTATATCACATGATTTTCTGAGCCCCAGCAAAGATAATTAGTGCTATGGGAAAAAAATTAGAACCGAATGGGGTAAGGGTGATCATGAATGTGATGTGGGGGGTAGGTAATTTTTAAGAGAATCCCCAGAGTAATCTCAAGTAAACTCAATGATAAAAATTGAGCCAAGGTTCAAAAGAGGCAAGGGAGTTCGCCAGTAGACATCTAAGGTGGCAGGTGTGGTTTGTTCAAGGAACAGAAAGGAGGCCTGTGTGACTGGAGTGGAGGGAGCAAAGAAGAAGGAGAGAGGAAGAATAATAGAAAAGAAGATCTAATTTCAAAAGTAATTCACACGATGAAAATATAATTTACATTGACCTAAATCCCTGGAGGAATCACTCTGTAAAAGCAATCATTGCACCTAAACAGACATGTATTATGGAAAGCAATACTTCAGATCAACATAGCATTCGCTGAAATCTTAAATTTATGTGTTAAATTGGAAAGCTATTTGGGAAAGGGGAAAGAGGAAGTTCATTCAATCATCATAAGTAGCTTAACAGAGCTGAAAATATTTTTGATCTGTCTACTAATCATCTCTCTGTTATGAGATGAATAGTTATGTCTCCCCAAAATTCATATGATAAGACCCTAACCCCCAATGTGATGGTATTTGGAGGTAGAACATGTGGGAGATAATTAAGTCTAGAGTAGGCCATGAAAGTGGGACCATAATGATGAGATTTATACCCTCATAAAGACAGAAAGAGACAGAGAGCTTTCTCTGCCTGTACACAAAGAAGAGATCATGAAAGCTCACAGCGTGGTGGTGGCCATCTGTGTGCCAGGAGGCAAGCCCTCACTAAATAACAAGTCTGTCAGTACCTTGATCTTGGATGTTCCATCCTCCAGAATTGTGAGAAAGAAATGTCTATTGTTTAAGCTACACATCGTAAGGGATTCCCTTATAGCAGCCCAAGTGGAGTAAGGCATTACTATCTATTTCCTTCTAATACCCCAAAGCAGCAGATATCTGTTCACCTACCTGTCACAATGGAAGAGATTGTAAAAGAACAAAGGCACCAGATCTGCAACATTTTAAATGAAACTGGGATGTACTAATCAGCATCTATTTGATGCCTCAAAGACTCAAACAGCAATTTCAAGAATAGGAAAATAGAAAAGTATCATTCCCTAGAAACAAAGATACACCTACTAGTGCTTGGGCAAGTAGCGATGTCTGTCAATGCCTGTTTAGAGATTAGGTGATTTCCTTCTGCTGCTTCTTTTTGCTTGGAGCAAGCATAGTAAGTTTAAATTAAATTTAATAAATGTCAACAATAAAAATAATGAATGTATTTGGAAACATGAGTGTTTTTTAAATACACAGGTGCTGACTTGCCAACTTAAAGAACACAAAAACAAAATTAACCAGACTTAACTACATTGAGAATTCAACATTGGAAAAAATCGTGAGGGTCTCCCCTAACAGAAAGGAATTTTCAATTAACGACTTTACTGAGCATGTTCCAGGCATTAGCTCATGCATTCTCCATCACAATTCTATGAGGTGGGTACTATTGATGTCCCAATTTTAATAGAGGAGGAAACTACAGCACAGAGAATTTACGTTAACTTGCCCAAGATCACACAGGCAATGTAAAGACTGTGATACAAATTCTACCGTCATGGGTCCAGAGGTGGGCTCTGTGCCAATACCCTCCGCAGCCTCTACAGCAAGTATTGTGTGATTACTACGCAACTTGCACTATATTAAGTATTTTTTTCACATATTATACTCTAATCCTTTCCACAAACTTGGAAACTCTAAAGTATCTAAAGATCTAAAGTAGGTACCATTATTAGATCTTTTTTTTTTTTTTATTTTTTTGAGATGGAGTCTCGCCCAGGCTGGAGTTCAGTGGTGCAATCTCGGCTCACTGCAACCTCTACCCTCCCTGGGTTCAAGAAATTCTCCAGCCTCAGCCTCCCAAGTAGCTGGGATTACAGGCATGCACCACCACGCCTGGCTAATGTTTATATTTTTAGTAGAAACAGAGTTTCACCATGTTGGCCAGGCTGATCTCCAATTCCTGACCTCCAGTGATCCATCCGCCTCAGCCTCCCAAAGTGCTGGGATTACAGGCATGAGACACCATGCCAGCCAATTATATCCATTTTTATGGATGCATTAATATCTTAAAGCACTTCAGCTAAGAAATTAGTAAACTTCAACTTGATCCTAGGCAGTCTGACTTCAGCACTCACCCTTGTTGCCACCACCATATGTTGCCTCCTTACCATATTCCATCTTTTCTTGAACACAATTGCTTTTGCTACAAGGAGAACTGTCACTAAAAGCTACATGAAACAGTGATATGGATGTAGGATTTTATTAACAAATATATATTAGTCAAAAATAAATTACTAACTTTGAGTTTGGGGAGAATAACAGTGGGAAAATGCTTTGGAAAAAATGCCAGTTCCATCCCTATCTAGCTTATGGAATCATAAGGAAAAAATGCATTAAGTCATTTAAAACCACTTTATAATCTCTAATATACTCGATTACAATTATCTACTGAGCTAAATTCTAGTAATAATATCCACTTTTTACAAGACAATTTTGAGAATCAAAGTAATTAATGTATGCAAAAGCACCTTGCAAACTTAGTTACAGAGAGCTACAGAATAGCAAGGACACAAAGCTTTACTATGGAATCAAATATTGGACATAATGTAGGCTATTTATGATGCCACAACCAGATAAGGTAGGTTATCAAGCACTAAGTCAAGAAAATGAAGGATCAATTTTTCCCTCTGCTTAGATACTTAGACATCATGAGATAGCTTTTAGAACAATGAAAGACGCACCAGTCTGCACCAGTATAAGAACTCTCTAGGTTAGCAATTGTTAACAATATGCTTACAGTAGAATAAAATGTCATAATGCTTTTTGGCCATTTATAGATTTGTTGAATAATTGTAGAGTACTCACTCAGCTTAGATTGTGTAAGATTTCACATTAGGATCTGTAGGACACATAAAGTAGTTGAAGATTTACTGTAGTTCTTGCCCTTGTAGAAAGAAGGTACAGAAAATACATACATGTCAATGTTGTCTATGGCAGGTATCATATTGGAAGAAAAGTAACTGAATACTATATTGCAACATAAAAATAGGAAACACCACTGAGGATTAGGAGAAAGAAAAGTTCTCTTGAAGAGAGACCAAATAAGATAAAGGTCAAAACTTGATAATTGGCTGCAATCCTGATATTCACATCATATTTCTTTTTCCAGGTCTTTCCTGAGCTAACTTCATGATTCCTTCTGGAGTCCATAAGATGACATCCTGTTAGCTATAACTAGTGTCATTTACAATCAAAAGATTCTAACAGTAGTAGGAAGAAACGGGATAGGAAGACAAGTCAGGAGGCTATTGAGTGTTTCAAGATGATGACAGCCTAGACAAATATGGATACATTGGGAAGGAGAAGAAGCTGGATTAGTCAATGATATCTGAGGCAGAATTGATAACTCTTCCTGGTTGATTTGACAGGACAATATGGCAGAGATAATTTCTATATGTTCACTAAGCTGTTACATTCTTCTGAGTATGGAGTCTCGCCCAGGCTGACAGACCAAACTATTCAGCCCCATATATGCAGGTGGAGTCATTTGATTAATTATCACCAGTGAAATGTGACTGAAAGTTACGTGTCACTCCCAGTCTATGGCAACTAAGAGCAGGTATACTTTCTCCATTCTTACTCCTGTCTACAAAGTTGGAAGAAAGAGCTCCAAGATGGCAGTGTTCTAAGATAGATGAAGCTTGAATCCTGAGCCACCAATTTGTGGTTTGTGTTTTTTATTGTGAAATCATCTTCAGAAGAGATTTTTTTTCCTAAGGAGTCCAACATACCCCAAGTGTTATAAATGTTGCAATCTTTTCCTGATTGATTGTTCTAGAACCAGTTTTTACTTGTATACAGCTAAGGTTTTACTGCACAATTTGCGTTCCATAAATATGAAGGCAGAGACTTCAAGTATTGATTTCCCATGTTTGTTTGTTTTTTCTCCATTCAGGGCTTTATCTCTCCTCATTGAGGAAGTGGCCTTTTTGATGGTCTGCTTATCTGCAGGCATCTCAATTTTAACTGCTTGCCTTCTGCATGCCCAAGCCATGTCTGCTTTCTTCACATAGACATGAAAACCACAACCACTTAGACATTAAAGCAAATATTCAGGTTCAAGAGCCTCTGAAGCCAGAGGGAGGAGGTATACACTTGTTACTACCAACCCTAACTGCCCTCTTCATTTCTGGCACTTTTTAAAAAATTGTTTTGAGCACAGTTGTGCATGTATGTACATACATGTCCATATGCATATAGGTATATGTGAATATATTTTTATATTCTATGACACATTTATTATTTTTTTTAATTTTTTTGGTAATGGGAAGGGCTCCCTATTAGCCTAGTCTGCTATGTCATCAGAAACAGAAGTACAGGAAAACTCTTTTGGCCATGTTTGCCTGAGGGGTCTATCGGAAATACAAATGGAAATGCTCAATAGTTTAGTGAGCTATATGGGTCTGAAGTTTGGAAAACAGGCCTGGAATGAATACATAGATTTAATATAAATAGAATGTGCTCATCTGGATTGACCAATAAAAGTAAGAAAGGAAGAGGACAAAGATAATAAGACTCTAAGGAAAATACGAGTGAGCAGAAAAATAAATAATAATTAAGGGAAAGTTAGAATAAATAAGAGTATGAAAGAGTAATAGGAGAAATCGTTTGTAATCAGTAAATCAGTTTCAAGTGCAAAGTAAACTCTCCAACTTACAGCGAAGACTTAAATGAGAAATCAGAAATAATGTGGGCTTGGGCAGAAGGAAGTTTTTGGCAGTGGGAGTAAATTTACTAAAGAAGATAATTCAAATATCTTGGGTCATATGCGATTTCCATGACTTTCTGACAGCTACCATATGGGCTTGTGTCATTGCCAAGTGGCATTCTGTTGGAGTGTGAGCATACTATTGGCTCCAGTCTAATAGAACAGAGAATGACCTCATAAATTACAAGTGGTTGTTAGATTTTCTCTGTTCTTTTTCATCAGCCAGGCTCTCTTCCCTCTTATTCTTGGTTATCTCCTTTGAGAACTTGAAATCAATCTGAGAATGAGCAGTAGCTGCTGCTGCCCTAAGGACAGACCATCAGTCCTTATTCCATTGGAATGTTCTATTTTGTCAGCAACTGTTTCTCCCACCATTCCTGGATGGGCCTGAATACAAAGACATTGCCTCAGTTTTACCATTTCAAGGACAGCGAGGGTCAAGAAGTAGAGGTGATATCAGAAGTATCAGGTACTGCTGGGAACACAAAGAAGTTTGAGATGAATTACCTACATACATTAATAAAAGGTTCTCAGTTATGTTACTGAACAGAGTTTCAACAGGAAGACAGGTGGAAAACAGACTGTAACATGTGGAAGAATAAAAAAGAAGTTGAGGAAATACAGAAGACAGAAAAATGTGGCCATCTAAATAAGTCTGGCTGAAAAAAAGAAAAGAGAAATAGATTTGTGGCCAGGGGAGGAGACAGGGCCAAGGGTTTTTTGGTTTTTTTTTTTTGGTTTTGTTTTGTTTTTCATCTTGATGATTGGTTCATTTGAACATGTCAGCAATTAAGGGGCAGGAGTCAAAAAAAATAGGAAAATACAGAGGAAAGCGGGACAGGCTGACAGAAAAGAATGCAAAGAGAGATGAAGAAGGGTAAGAGTACAATTTTGGGAGAGCCTCGGAATATTATTTGGTCAACCTCCTCTTCTTCCAGGAAAAACAAACCAAACTCCTGTTATAATAATAGATTTCAAAGCTGCTTTGCTAAATAGTCAGCTGGTTTTAATCTCTTACCTAACAGATTTTCCTAAATTTCCCTTTGACATTATTTTCATAATGAATAGGTCAGTTAATAATACGGTTTTGAGTTTTATTAGCAGAAAACCCCCAAATTTCCTGTTTTGAATGATTTACTTTACAATCCTAAATTCCTGTAACCACTTTTCTCATATCTGATATGTCCCTCTTGTGTAAAAATGTTGTTTAAAGATAGGTCACAATTCAAAATTAGATAAATTAGCTTAAAGGAAGAATAAGGGATTAATTTATATTATATATGTATATATACACATACAGTATATATACAGTATATATATAGTATCAGTCTTAAAGATCAAACAGAATTTAGGCTAAATGTTAAGTAAACTGGATTTATCTTTAAAAAGCACTTTGGAATTAATAAAACCAATGCTATTCCAAGAACTGAGATGTTAAAATGTCAAGTTAATTCTCAATTTTTTTACACAGTTTGAAACAGAATTGAGTCAAGACTCTAAAATGGTAAATTAATCATGCATTTAAAGCACATTTGTTTCTAGAAGATATGGGGAAACTTACATTGGTATATAGGAGATTCTGATGCTTGGGTGCATTAAAATATTTCAAAAAAATAACAATGTAAATATCTAACCATTTATTTAGATTTATTCTAGTGCTGCTGCCAAAACCCCGTCATACCCAAAGCTACATCTTCCCTAATTGAGGAAAGCAATTAGCTTGCTAGTTTATATTAGTACCTAAGGCAGGCAACTACATTAGCTAAAAAGGAGTTGGTTTACTATCTAAAAAGTGTTTATTTTTATTATGCCAATGAAAAATCTACCTAATTAAACACAGGAAGTGACAACATTTGGTAAGAACTTTTAGGCATTATTGAGTGTTAATTTTATATTGGTATTTCATCCTTATCATTGCTTTGCATGTTTTTCTATGTTCTTACTGGAGCCTATGTATTTACTTATAATTGTATTGTCAATGTATCTGAAAAGTTACTCAGGAGCTTTTATTTTTTTTTTGGAGATGGAGTTTCATTTCATTTTTGTCGCTCAGGCTAGAGTGCAATGTCACTGTCTGGGCTCAATGCAACCTTCACCTCCTGGGTTCAAGTGATTCTCCTGCCTCAACCTCCCGAGTAGCTGGAATTACAGGCGCCCGCCACCACGTCTGTCTAATTTTTTTTGTATTTTTAGTAGAGACGGAGTTTCACCATGTTGGCCAGGCTGGTCTCGAGCTCCTGACCTCAGGTCATCTGCCTGCCTCAGCCTCCCAAAGTGCTGGGATTACAGGAGTGAGCCACCATGCCCAGCCAGGAACATGTTTTTATATAAGCTATAACAGGAGAGTTACAGGCTGCAATATGGAGCACAAGAAAAATATCTGACCCAAACACAAAAGATAGGTGAGGCTGGGCATGGTGGCTCACACTCGTAATCCCAGCACTTTGGGAGGTCGAGGCAGGCGGATCACTTGAGGTCAGGAGTTTGAGACCAGCCTGACCAACATGGTGAAACCCTGTCTTTACTAAAAATACTAAAATTAGCCAGGTGCTGTGGTGTGCACCTGTACTCCTAGCACTTTGGGAGGCCAAGGTGGGCGGATCACTTGAAGACAGGAGTTTGAGACCAACCTGGCCAACACGGTGAAACCCCGTCTTTACTAAAAATACAAAAATTAACCTAGCATGGTAGCGTGTGCCTGTAGTCCCAGCTACTTGGGAGGCTGAGGCAGGAGAATCATTTGAACCCAGGAGGCAGAGGTTTCAGTGAGCCAAGATCACGCCATTGCACTCCAGCCTGGGCGACAGAGTGAAACTCTGTCTCAAAAAAAAAAAAAAAAAGTATATGAAGGCTTCTAGAGGAAATGACTTCTAAATTGGGATGTAAATGTAAATGACTAGCTTGCTCTTTAGAGGAGTTTTGGTAGTGGTTATGATGGCTTTAGAAAAGGATAGTGAAAGTCATGGCATTGGTCATGGCAATCTGCAATTGAAAACACAGGGTATACTAGAGCTTACAAACTAATGTTCCCTAGTTATCTTGCTGTATTGTGAATGAGTTACAGACATGTTTAAATATTGATTCTTTTATGCTTGGGAGAGTATGTGAGATCTTAGGCCAACTGGCTCTAGACACAACCAAATTTACTGGTTTACCCCAGTGTACCATGAATTTATTCTCATTTTCCATGTATTGTGAAGTAAAAGAGGTTCTTGGGGAAGCACTGCCTTAGAGTAAATAAAGTAGCTGATGTGGCTACAGCATTGAGTGAAAATTGGTAAGTGAGGAGAAATGAAGATATGCAGTTAGGCATGGAAATATCATGAAGAACCTTGTTACTTGTTATAAGTATTTTTTCAGGAAGCCATCTAATTGATTCAGGCAGGAAACAAACATGAAAAGATTTGCATTTCTAGAAAACCTCTCTTGATGCAGTGAGAAAATAGTTTGGAAAGAATTCAGCAAGAAAGACTAGTTAATATGTTATTTTCTTTATTCTTTCTTTTATTTTCTTTCTTTTCTTTTTTTTTTTTTTTTTTTTTTAGATGCAGTCTTGCTCTGTCACCCAGGCTGGAGTGCAGTGACACAATCTCGGCTCACTGCAGCCTCCAACTCCCAGGTTCAAGTGATTCCCCTGCCTCAGCCTCTCGAGTAGCTGGGGCTACAGGTATGCACCACCAGGCCCAGCTAATTTTTGTATTTTTAGTAGAGATGGGGTTTCACGATGTTGGCCAGGTTGTTCTCATACTCCTGACCTCAGGTGACCCACCTGCCTCGACCTCCCAAAGTGCTGGGATTACAGGTGTCAGCCAATACGTCTGATCTATTGTGTTATTTTCATAAGCCAAAAAAGTAGTAGTTATTGGCCTGAGCCTGGGTAATAAGAAAAAGAATAGAGAGTGTGAATCAGTTCCAGAATGGTAAAGAAACAGAAACTACTGAATCTGGATATTAAATAAATCCTACAAAGGAGGGAGAGGTAAAGTTCAAGGGTGACTTGCAGGTGTTTGTTTTAACTAATTAGGTGGATGCAATAGTAATAGTTGATGTTTATGAGTACTTTTTTAAAAAAGCACATCTGGCACTACTTTAAGAATTAAATCAACTCATTTAATCCTAACAATATTTCTATAAGGTAGATTACTAAGCCCACTTACAGATGAAATAACTGAGGCCTAAGGGTAAATTATTAGTAATAAGAGCCTGGATTTCAGTCCAGAAAGATTTGTTTTCTTCACCACTACTTTGTACGGTCTCTGGTGCTATTCACTGAAATTGGGAACACAGGAAATTGAGCTGGTTTTAGTGTAGATCTAATGAGTTCAATCATGGACATTGCTATGGACTGAATTATGTTCCCCCCAAATTCATATATTAAAGCCTTAACCCCCCAAAGTGACTGTATCCTGAGATAGGGCCTTTACAGAAGTAATTAAGGTTAAAGGAGATCATAAGGGTGGGACACTAATTCAATAGGTCTATGGCCTTATAAGAAGAGAGAGAAAGAGTCAGGGGGCAGAGGAGAGAGAGAGAGAGAGAGAGTAGAGAGATCTGTTATGTGAGGACACAATGAGAAGGCAGCCATCTGCAGCTAGGAAGGGAGCCCTCACCAGAACCCAGTCATGCTGACACCCTGATTTCAAACTTCTAGCCTCCATAATTGTGAGAAAATAAATTTCTTTTGTGTAAACCACCCAGTCTATGGTATTTTGTTATGGAAGCCTGAGCAAGCAAAAACAGACATAGATCTATGGGAACCCCAAGAGGAACTACATATGTGAATCAACATTCAGAAGAGGCACTGAATGGAGATATAGATTTAAGAGTCATCAGCACATGGGAATAAAATTAAGCCATGGAACCTAATTAGATTGACCAAGAGCTCATATGTAGCAAAGAGAAGGCTAAAAATAAAGCTCATAGAAACATCAGTATTTAAGAAATGAGCAAGGAAGATAAGCTAGCAAAAAAAGTTGGGTAAGAAGAGTTAGCATGGAAAAATGGAGAAATGAAACAAAAGAATATAGAGTCACAGCCACCAAGAAATGTTTACAGAGAAAGGAACAGAGGAACAACATTAAATATTATGGAGAGCTATAAGGAATAACAATTATCCATTGAATTTAATCATAAGAAGTCAGCGTAACCCTTAGTGAGAATAATAGACTTGTAAATGTATAGAAAAATAGACATATAGAAAAATATAAAGAGTAAAGGAAGGTTGGGAAGTGAGAATTGATAACTCATTCAAAAGGTTGGCCTTAATGGAGAAGATATATGAGAATAAATGTAGGCAAATATGGAGTCAAGGAAAGTTTTTGATTTTAAGAAAGGAGAGATTTAAGCAAGCTTAATGCTGATAGGAAGGAGCAAATATAGAATGAATTTGAGAGAGTTGGGATCATTAATAGACAAGTGGATAGAAATACCTCTCCTTGAGAGGTCAAGTGGATGGAAATACAGAGAGTTCAGGTAGAGAGGTTTAGGAGGAAAGACATTGCTTCTTTTAAGAGAGGAAATAAAAGTGAGTATGGATGCAGATGAGTCTTTAGATTTAGAGATAGATGTTGAGAGGCTCTTTTTCGATGGCTTACATTTTCTCTAAGAATTAAGTAGGAAGGTATTCTAAGAATAAGAGGGAAGTTGAGGAGGCAATGGACAGAAGCTTACTTTGTAAAAGCTCTAAGGTAATAGCTCTAGAGAAGGAGAGAGTGAGCTGATCAGGAAATATGAAGAAATTCTGGACAGAATTGCAGGTTACTGCTATGGTTAGAGATTTAAAAACAAAACAAACAAATATGGGGTAGCTCTGTCGGGGAGGTCACAACATTTTCTCCAGTGGCACTTATCTACAACTATCTAACACTTCATAAGTGATAGAAACGTTGGATTCAGCATGTCTCAGGTTTTGCAGGTCATTTGTGACAATAGATTAGAATCTAGATTATTGGTGAGAGGAGAACAACATCTGGAAAGGAAGGTTGAAAGTACTGAAAAACTGATAAGTAAGAATGAAGGAAAAGGATTCTGGAATTACAAGTTCCTTTGAGGTAAGGCAGGTGGTAGGGATGTAACTGACAAAGACATTATGGCCAGAGAGTGGAATGACTGAGTTTAAGATTTCATGTACTGCAGTTCTAGATGGTGACAAGCTCCAGAGTGTGGTCATTGGGAATGAAAATAAGAGATTTTCACAAAAGAAATAAGGAAGTGAAAAAGCTTATAAATAGGTGAAGCCCTTTTAACAAGTAGTGAAAATGTAATCTGAAGCTCTCACATCAACCTTATCCGGTTCCAGTTCAAGCATGCATATTACAGACAGAAAGAAATCATTGTGCTCTACTCAGTAGGAGGTAGCCTCAAAAGAAAATTTCAAAATCAGGACACCTGGACCCACACCCTTGACAAACCTCTGGTGTTATATATAGTTTCCATGTCCTCAGCACTTTTAACTCCTGCCAAACACAGCCTTCCCTCGGCAGTGAGATCCTTTTCACCTGTAGTCAAGGAGCCCTGTGGAGAAGAAAACTCAATAAAATTTCTGCAGCCTTTTTTCCACCACCACCTCAACTAAGAGCCAAATGTGTTGACACCCCAGTGGCAATATATAGATCAATGAAAGCACTAATGCCTATGCACTTTTTCCCTGTTATTAAAAAAATTATCTTCTGACAGTTTTGTAACTATTTCCAAGCTTCTTTTTGTATATGTGTTTAACACCATTAAAAGTAATGGAATGATTCCAGTCCATAGGAAAGTTAGAATCAAATTTCAGAAAATATATGAAGGGAAAACTGATTTTATTACATTTTATTAAAATCAGAATTGTGAAGACAGCCTAATGAGTCATTCTGTTACTACTTTTAAGAGATAAAAAAGGCCATTTTGACTGGTCTTTTCCATTTCTAAAAAACACTACACCATACTCACTTTTCTCCAAGCTCCTCCCAGAATATGTATCATTCTTGCCTTAGAATTCCAAATACTCCCTGCGCCAGACTTAAAGAATGTCATCACTACAGTTTCTACAAGTACTATCACTCTCCCTCATATTTAGAGTTCAGGTTTTACGGGCTGTTTGTCATGAGCAGGTCACCTAAATACCATTCTCTATTCTTATATAGTGATCATCTGTTCTAAATGTTATTCAAGGTTCATTTAAGTGTTGTTTTTTTGTTTTTTTTTTTTTGAGACAGGGTCTCGCTATGTTGCCCAGGCTGGTCCTGAACTCCTGGGCTCAAGTGATCCACCTGGCTTGGCCTCCCAAAGTGCTGGGATTACAGGCATGAGCTACAATGCCCAGCATCACTTAAGTCTTATCTCTTTCATTAAGTCTTCTCTGACCATCCTAAGCTGCAGAGAATTCTCCCTCTCTCTCCATGAAGTACGTATTTGTTGGGCACCTAATGAGATATAGCCACTCTACTAGGTGTTGGTAATATATTGTTGAATAAGATGACTTACATAAGCAAGTGGCAAAGAACATAGTTTAAAAATATGTACTTTGTAAATCAAATTTTTAAAGAAGATTCATGATGGAAGGAAAGAAATTTAACGTTTATTAAATCTCTTTTTTTATAGGTCAGGACTTTAATCTTTATAACATCCCCTAAGCTTTTACAGATGACAAAACTGTAGCTGCAAGAGATTACAGTTAAGCAAGTCATACAAAGGTCATGTGATAAAGCAGAAATCAGAAATCATCTGTCTGATTCCAAAGCCAAGCTTTTGCCACTTTGTTGAGGATGCCTTTAGAGAGTAGAAAGGAAGGACAAATCTGATTACAATAGCAATCATTTATTGAATGAGCCTCATAAGCATATTGGGCTTATAAACCAGGCACTGCATTAAATACTTTACATAGGTATTTATTTAATTAGTATAACCAAACTATGAGGTAGACATTATTATTTTCCCTATTTTATAGATAAAGAAACTGAGTAGTGAAAGAATTAAATAGCTTGTCCAGTTCCCTAAAGCAAGTAAATGATGGGGGCAGTATTTGAACCTATTTTCTTCTTACTACAGAATTCAAGATCCTAACCATTTTATTTTTATCAACACCTAACAGAAGTCTACATTGTAGTCTTGGCTCCATTATTGTGAGTTGTTTGAACATGCAAAAAATTTCATGAGTTTCAATGTCTTGGTTTTTCAAATGAGAAAAAATATCCTGCTTTTTTATAGGAAAGTGTGAGGCTCAAGTGAGAATTATCTATAAGATGCTTTATTAGTAGTAGGTAAAAAAGATAAAGTTATGTTTAAGCATAGGATACAGGCTAGGAAATTCTGAAAAGTGGCCTATTATTAAATCAGTTACTCAAGGAGTCACTTTACTTATAGGTTTAGAAACGACTACTTATTTTTAGTGAAAGACATCTTAAAAATTTAATAAGGGATAACAACTTTATTTTTAATGCAAGTCATTTCTGAAAATTCAATGGTAGATAATGCGGAAAATTGTCTAACCATAAAAATACATTTCTAATGCCATTATCCTGAGATTTATCCTTGTATGTGGCTGTTACTGCTTAAGGGAAAGTTGGAAAATTTAGAACAGCAATGCAACCATGCTCTGATGTTTCAAAGTGCAGTGAGGGTCTCAGATTAATTAGAAGTAATATACTGAACAATCCAGAATACAGCGGCAGTGCAGTAGGTGGCTCTGGTAGGGCACCCAGGCTGAGATAAGAGTAAAGGGTTTGCTCCACCCTGGGTGAGGACCCTTCCACTGGGGTGTCCTTTCCATTTGTGTGGAATCCAGTGCCTTGGAGCACCATCTTGAGTACCTGGCCAGGGAGGTTGCATGGTACCATAGTAGGGCCCTGTTGTTTACTGGGTTTTTTGTATGCTCACATCAGCAGCCACCAGGCACTCTGCTCAAGCCAGGGATACAGTGGCACAGGCGCCCTGGGTTCTCAACTCCAAAATTCCAGACTCCAAAATGGTTTCTAGAGTAATCTGGCATTCAGAGCCTTGCTCGCAGTGCCTGAGGCATGGGCAATGATTTATTGGAAGTTTTTTAGCTCTGGGAAAGTCAGGTAATCTTCATGGGTTAAGGGAACAGGCTGTGGAGGTCAACAGACCCATTTTACAGATGGGAATCCAAGGAATAGAGAGACTAAGCTATTTGCAGATCACCCAGGTTAGTTTTGGGAACCATTCCATGTAGAAGTTGGCAGACATTGCTGACCCAAGGTGATTAGGATTGAGATGGGTGTGCTTTGAGCATAAATTGATCCTATGGAGGAATTACCCCAAGAGCTGATAACTTCTGACTTGCCTCGTCAACCAAACTGAGCTGCAGAGCATATCGGACAGTTCAGGCAGCCACTGTTCAGGTACTTGAGGAATTGAAGTGCTGTGGACATACCCACTCGGATGTGGCTTACATGTGGGTAGTAGCACAGGGGAGAGGAGCATTAGTCAGACAGGAGGAGACTCTCTGGGTGACTTTGGGTAATTTCCTCTCCCTCTGCAGGCCTTCATTTCTCCAGTGGTAAATGGAGGGGTTGAACAGGAGGGCCAGCCCTGTGATGGGCCACAAAGATGTCTCTAGCCATGTCCTTGCCATCAGTGGAGTGGGAGAGGAGACTAGAGGTGACAAAAGTGTATGCCAGGAACTGTAGGAGACAAATAGTATCAATGGGAAATGACACAAGGGTAAGATCTGTATAAAAAGCCCAACATACCTGGTCTGAATTTTTCAGCATTCTCAACCAGCGCACAGCCTGGGGGCAGCTTAGGAAATGTCTGTTGAGTAAGCTTTGCAATGAAGTCTCTGTCCCTGTCTTCAGGGGCACCACAGTCTTGCTGAAAGGAGTTCCTTCCTTTTTAGTGGCTGTTGATTATAGGTGAGGTAAGGGATGATCAGAGAGAGAGACTAGAGCTCAGATTGCCCTGATAGCCTTCAGCTTCCAGATACAATCAGATCTACTCTTGACCCGTGTCTGCTTAAAACTCATTGCCATCAGGATAAAGTACACATTCTTTAGCAGATGAAGGCTTTGCATAACCCAACTCTCTTCTTCAGATCAGATTAGGATTTTTCAACCTCAGCACTACTGATAATTTGGGTTGGCAAGTTCTTCATTGTTAAGAAGCTGTACCTGGCCCCTACACATGAGATGTTAGCAGTACATACTCCTCTCCAGTTGTGACAAACCAAAAATGTCTTCAGACACTGCCAAATGTCTCCGAGGGAGCAAAATTCCTCTTCCTTGAAAACCACTGGACTAGAGGAGGGTCAGTTGTTGCAAACCTCTTTTATTTCCAGGAGTTTGCCTCACCATCTCTTTCCTCCCAGGTTTTGCCCATGTTTCTCCTCTCTTTACCTGGTGGATCCTACTAGTCCTGCAGATGTCAGATGTTCCCTTTCCTGGGAACCCCTTTTTGAACCTCTCAGACGGTCAGGTGCCACCTCTGGGCTTCCGTGGCACCCCCCCACCCCGCCCCAGCTATGATTTCCCTACCCCAGCCCTGCTCATTCTGGGTGGTCACTGTGCAGTGACTGATCTGTCTTTCTCCCCCACACCAGACTGAGGGCCCCAGGAGGGCAGAGCCAGGACTGTCTCAGTCACCACCCTAATAGTGCTGTCTTCAGCACTATCAGGCTCAGGGGCAGGCACAGAGCAGGTGCTCTTCACGTGGGTAATGAATGCATCGTGAAACATCTTGGGATGAGGTGGGATTATCTGATACTCTTGGTATATTCAGATGACCAGTGAGGATGTACTAGAAAGCCTGGATTCCTGTGGCCCCTGTACATCCGTTATGGTTTTGGCTACCTCCTGGGGCCCTTAGGGGATGTCCCTGGAAATTGTGAGATGAGATATGCAGGTCCAAGATCAGAAAGTGTCTTAGCCATCACTGTCCACAGCTACCACCATCGTCCCCTCTACCTCCATGAAAACTAGCACAGATATGGCAGTCCCTGGGACCAGACTCACGCCCTAGACCACCTGCTCCTGCTTCATCCAGAGGTTCAGACACAAAGCCCACCGCTCTGCCATTCATTCCTTTAACTAAGGTGTTTTGAGCTACTGCTACACGCTAGGCTCTGTGCTAATGCTGGGGACACGGCTATGGACAAAGCAGACCCTGCTTTCTTGGAGCCCAGGTTTCTAGTTGAAGGTAGGATAGGGAGGTGGAAGATGGACAGGGACAAACATTATACCAGACAAATAAGAAAAATGTACTGTATACATGTAAAAATCCACACATGGTGATAAGTGCCACGAAGAGAAACAAAGCTGGGGAAGAAGATAGGTGGGAAGGTTGCAATTTAGTAGGGTTGTCTGGAAAGCCTTCTCTCAGGAGGTGACATTTGGACGAAGACTTGAAGGGAGAAAGGAAGGGACTCACACAGATACAGAGATGATTGCTTAAGGTAAAGGGACAGCCAGTGCAAAGGCCCAGAGGCAGGAGGTGGCTGAGTGGGTGAGTGAGGGGAGAAGGCTGAGAACAAAGAAGCAAGAAAGGGGCCAGATCATGCCAATCCTTGGGGTCATGGTGAGGACTCTGCCTTTTCTCTCACTGAAGTGGGAGCAACAGGAAAGTTACCTGTTTATTGAGGTGTAATTTAGATACCTTGACATCTACCCGATGTTAATATAGAGTTCAATGGCTTTTAGTGCATGTACGCAGTTCTGCAGTACAACCATCACCACAGTTTCCTCTAAGGACACTCCCATCCCCTCAGAACATTCCCTCTTCCCCTTTGCAGTCACTTTCCAGTTTAACCATCAACCCCAGACAAGTATTGAGGTGCTTTCTATCTCTATAGTTTTGCCTTTTCCAAACATTTCTTATTAATGAAATTAGACCCCTGCAAAAATCTTGTCTAATATAGTTTTTTAGTACTTATCCTGCAGTGATGAATGTCAACAACACACAAAGAGATGGTAAATCAAACTCTCAGCAGTGTCGTGTCACAGTTTGGTTAGTAAACTGCGGCATAGACAGGTCAAATAAGTCACTGTAGTCATGAGATGAGTCAATCACAGCAAGAAAAGAAAAACAGAGGATATGATATTGAGACTTCTATCTCCCATTCTCCATTACTTCTTACTGTGTAAACTTTTCACCCTACTAAACCCCTCTCCAATGAAAACAGCCTTAGGTAGGAAATCCCAATGTTTCCAGATCAACTTTGGAAAAGAATGCCTTGTATGTTTGTGTTTGATAACATTGTTATGGTTACTAAAAGATCAGCTCATGTTTCTGGAATTCTCTAGGACTCCCCAGTGCAAAGGCAAGTCTATCTGTGCACACAAGCTTCTTGGTTTAATATTTTCTTTAATGTCAGGTTGCTATGGAATAATATAAATCAGTGAATTTCCTTAATATCCAAGCTAGTCTAAATTGGTTTTAAATATGATTAAATGTAAATGAACAACACTGTTAGCAATTTTTTCCCCTGTAAGCTGTTTTACAAAAGAATACATAGATGTGACTGCACAAGCATCCTTCAGAGACAAGAATGAATTAAAAATGGTAGAGAGTTAAAAGTGGTCACCTTAGCAAAGTTGTCTGATTAGACTTTCCACTCTAGTTGTTTACTTTGTCAACCTTTCTGCTTAGGCTGCTAGACTGTGATTCCCAGGGCAGGAAATTCAGTGACTACTGATAAATGACTGTTGAATGAATAGGCCTCATTTCCATATATAACTATAGAAATTCTAAATTTGAATCTATAACAGGGAAGAAATAAAAGGAAGCAGAAATCTCAATCACTTACTTAGCCAATTGATTTATCAGTCTTTACCCTTCCACTTATATTTTTTTGGTTAGTATGATAACCAAAAGTGTATGAAGTTTTGCAAGGTATTACAAGACAAACTTTCAAATACTAGTGTATAAGGTCTATTTACAAGCAATTCATAGAATGGTCAAAATATATTAATCTCACAGCCAGAGGGAGACAACACACAGATTAAATTGTCAGGTCCAAACAGAATAGGGTCTTATGAGTGTTCTGTAAAAACAGGTAGAAATAAACAGGCGCCATATTTAAAGAGAATAGTAACATTAATGAACTATACTCTCCATTAAATTTCAGATGTTGGAGTTATAATAAAAATTTATATAGAAGTATCTGGTACCAGCATTGATAGTCCAGAGCTATCTTGGTCCAGTAGCTGCAACCGCAAGACAGCGTGAGGATAGAGTAGAGTTTATTACTAGTGTTACAAGAATTTTTGTGTTTGAATAAAATGAGAAGACCAAAACCAAAGCAAGAACAAATTTATGCAAATGTCACATGTTTCATTTAAATTGGTCCTAGTACATTATGATCCAAAGAGAATTAATCTTTTTACTTTAAAATACTGAAGTTGAGATCAGTGATTTATTCCTAATGGAGAGAGATACACATTGTACTCTTGAAACAGGTGACTTTGGACATACGGTCAGATCTAGGAAGCACACAAAATAAAATTGAGACCATCTGGGAAATGTTTCTTAAGCAAAAATGAGTAATGTCTGATATTTAGTGGACAGGAGATGAAGTATCTTTTAACAACAATATAAGTCATACCAACAATGAACGCATAATACTGGGCTTTTGATCTTCTTTACTTTTTTTCCACCTGAAAGACAGAGGGTACACCACAAAAATCAACAAAACTCACACAAGATATATAAAAGAAGGTAAATCCATTTGTTTTAATTGAAGATATAACTTTTCACTATCCCCTTTCCAATACCAGCATCTATTTCCTATGAGAGGCAGGATACTGCATTAGCTAAGATCAAGGCATTCAGCATCAGATAAATCTATCTGAAATTCAACCCTGCAACTCATCAGCTGTGTTTCTAGTAGCCCCATTTTCAAAGTCACTTCCTCAGTGTGATTCTGAGTTTCTTTGTCAGTAAAATGGAAAACTGAGAGTTGCTAGAAAACTAAATTAATTCATTCAAAGAGCATAAAATAATGAGTGACTTGTGACAAATATTCAATGGCATGGCCTAAATATCTATTAAAATTAATAATCAGAATTATAATGAGAATAAAGATACAGCAAAATGGACCTGAAGAATGTTGATAAGTGTCTGTATTTACAGATTATGGTAAATGCAGAGAATTATCCCATTTTAACTACAGAAAACACATTCTTCTAAGTGATTTGAACATTTGTAACCACCAGATATAGCTGGCCTCTTACTGCTTTTTTTTAGTGCTATACAAAACACTAACACATTTTTACTCTTTGATTTCCCTTTTGAAGCAGTCATCAAACAATAGGATGTATTACAAAACAATTAAGGCTACATTTTCTATTGCATGATCTATATTACATTCATATCTTCGGGCTGATATTCTTTTTCACCTTGAGTAAATTTAGAAAATTTGTGCCCAACACATTTGCAAATCATCCCTGCAGGAGGCCAAGCTCTTTCATTTGTATTTTTACTCTCACTGATTTTAATATCAGAAGATGCCATTTTTTTTCTGATTTTGCTTTAGCTTTTGCATGGTCCAACACAATTTCATTTAATGAACTTCATTTTAGGAGGAATATAATTAAACACATATCTAATTTATTACCAGACCATTAAACTATTTGACAGAGACTAACTAAACTTTTTTTTTTCTCCAGCTAGACTCATTTTTTAAAACAACTTTTCAGTTAAATGTGGCCACATAATTCAGTTTCTGGTTGTTAAATGTGGGCAGAAATTTCATGTGCCATTCTTATCTCCATTAACCAGCAGGATGTCAATGCCCAGGAAGACTTCAGATGCCACACACTGAAGAAAGCAGAAAGTAACAGGCTTGTGATTGACATGATTCTGTGGAGCAGGACCCCTACCTCTGTCACACATTGGCCTCTACATGACTAAGAAACAAACCACTTGTTAAGTCTGTGAGATTTCAGGATTTATCTTTCACAGCCTCTAGCATTCTTAAGTAATATGGAAATTGGTGTTAGGTACAGGCACTGTCACACAAAAACCCCACCTCAGTGGCATGAGTTAGAGTTTAGGCATCTAAACACTAGTAAAGCCATAGCCTGGTGATAAGGTCTGAGGTAGACTTGTAGCTGTAATAGAGCTTGTATAATAGAGTATAGAAAGTGTGCTGGTCATTAATGGCCATGTGCAGCATGTCATGTAAAAAAATAAGCTCAGGCAAGAAGTAGCTACTTAGCAAGCAGATATTAAGAGGAATAGAGTACCATTATATGGGATCTCAGAGTGTTGAAAAACTGAGTGATTCTAGAACTCAAACAGTGGAAAATAAGTTTGGAAAGATTTTTATTACAAAGGGTATAGTAAGACTCAGCCCTGCTTGAAGAAAAAAAGAAAAAAAACAAAAAAATCTCAACTAAAAGTTTGGCCTTCCTTGCCCCCATCCCCAAGCCTGATGTTCTCCCAATTGCTGCCATTAATGAGAAACAAAGGTGTAGGGCCTGGAAGCAAAGAAATAAATTTAACAATTCTGACAGCATCTGGTACCCACTAGAAGCAAATTGGTTAGGAGCCTACCTTCTTCAGGGACTTGCATAGCTGAGAACCATGAGGCCATTCTTTTTTTTTTTTTTTTTGCCAAGAAATTCCCTTCTGAGTTTATTTTTTTCTTTTCCTACTTTGAGCCCTGCTATCCCTACTTTTTTTATTATACTTTAAGTTTTAGGGTACATGTGCACAAGGTGCAGTTTTGTTACATATGTGTACATGTGCCATGTTGGTGTGCTGCACCCATTAACTCGTCGTTTAGCATTAGGTATATCTCCTAAAGCTATCCCTCCCCCCTCCCCCCACCCCACAACAGGCCCCAGAGTGTGATGTTCCCCTTCCTGTGTCCGTGTGTTCTCATTGTTCAATTCCCACCTATGAGTGAGAACATGCGGTGTTTGGTTTTCTGTCCTTGCAATAGTTTGCTGAGAATGATGGTTTCCAGCTTCATCCATGTCCCTACAAAGGACATGAACTCATCCTTTTTTATTGCTGCATAGTATTCCATGGTGTATATGTGCCACATTTTCTTAATCCAGTCTATCATTGTTGGACATTTGGCTTGGTTCCAAGTCTTTGCTATTGTGAATAGTGCCGCAATAAACATACGTGTGCTTGTGTCTTTATAGCAGCATGATTTATAATCCTTTGGGTATATACCCAGTAATGGGATGGCTGGGTCAGATGGTATTTCTAGTTCTAGATCCCTGAGGAATCGCCACACTGACTTCCACAATGGTTGAACTAGTTTACAGTGCGAGGCCATTCTAAAAATGCCTCCAATGGCTCAATGCCGACAACAATCTTCAGGTATCCAGAGTTGCATCACATTAAGTGGACTTTGAATGCTCTGGGAAAGGTGTCATGTCCAACACTTCTTTCAGAGGCAGTCAGGGAGGAGACTGGACAAGGAATAACTTCTAGAAAGGCAGAGCCAGGAAACAATGAAAAAAATCTTTGCTTCAAAATGAGTAAAATTAGCTTCTAATCAAGGAAAATTCCCCACCATTAGGGGTAGGGAAACTTCACAGAGCTTGCACAGCAGAATTCTGTAATTTTCATGGTCTTTCATTCTTTTCATTACTGGGTGGGAATTTCTATTTCTGGTTGTACTTTCCCTAATCCACTATGGTATATTAGCCAGACAGAATGGTATAGATAACTTGTCCTTTATAGTTTATAGATCACCAGAACATAAAGATTCACAACTAAACTAAGCGGAGAGGAATTAATATCACCCAGAGGTACTGGATTTATATTCATGGTTGATCTTTCATAGGGAGCATATTTGCACTATACTATCCAGTCTGACAATGTCTGCCTTTTGATTGAGATGTTTAATACATTTTATTTAGTGTAACTATAGACATGGTTGTTTTAATGTCTGCCATTTTGCTATTTGTTTTTGATTTGTCTTACCTGTTTTTCTTCCTCTATCCCTTCATTCTTGTATTCTTTGAATCAAATGATTCTAGTACTCTATATCCATAATTATTTTTTAGTTTAATGCATTATTTGTTAGCAGTTTCTCTGAATATTACAATATGCATCTTTAATTTTTTTCTAATCTAAATTATTGTAATCAAAGTTGATATCAAATTAACCTCATTAAAATATGGAAAACTTGTAATAGTAGATTTTCATTTACTGTCTCCATCTTCAGTGACATCGTTGCCATACATATCACATCTACATACACAACAAACAGCAATGCTATTTATCTTGTAAGAATTAAGAAAACTGTTAGGTATGTGTGTATAAAGAAATCTGTGTGTGTGTGTGTGTGCACGTGTGTGTTGTATAGTCTTTCATAATTCACAGTGTACTATTTGTGGAGCTCTTCATTCCTCTTTGAGTTTCCATGTGATGTCATTTCCCATCAGCTTCCTTTAGCGTCTCTAATAGTGTAGACATGCTAGTTACAAAATTTCTCATCACGTGTTTACCTGAAATTGTCTCAATTTAGCCTTACTTTCAAAGGATAGTTTATCTGGTCATAGAAGTCTTCCATGACTTTTTTTAATTCAGCATTTTAAATATGTTAATAAGCTATTTGACAGTTTTTATTTGACTTTTTATCATTAATCCTAGACATCAAAATTATATTTCTTTATACACTGATATTCAGGTCCTTTCTATAAAAATCTTCACAAATGTATTGTGGAGCATCTCTTGTAATTTTCTGCATAGTTCTGAATATATACTAACATCATTAGGCATGCTAAACTAGTAAAATAGTTCAAACTAGTGTTTGCATATATAAAAATCACCTGCCATAGAAGATGAATTTTGAAACTAGTATTTATAAACCCAGCAATTTAAAAAACAATCCAGATGTTTATGACAAATGTGCATTGAGCACACCAGTTATTAAGCCATCGCTATCCTGACCTTAATAAACCCATTCTGACCTAATTTTCTAATGCAGAACACAAGCACATATAGCACTCAAGATTCCCTGTGCTGGCATGAATGATTCTGGCAAACAACAAGCTGAAAGGAAGCTGGAAAAAAAGTCTGAAAAGTAATTTTTAAATTATTATTATTTTCTTGAGATAGGGTCTTACTCTGTCACCCAGGCTGGAGTGCAGTAGTGTGATCACAGCTCACTGAAGACTTGACCTCCACTGGCTCAGGCAATTTTCCCACCTCAGCCTCCCTAGTGGCTGGGACTACAGGCATGCACCACCATGCCAAGCTAATTTTTTGTATTTTTGGTAGAGATGGAGTTTTTCCAGGTTTCCCAGGCTGGTCTCAAACTCCTGGACTCAAGCAATCTACCAGCCTCAGCTTTCAAAAGTGCTGAGATTACATGCAGAAGCCACTGCACCCAGGCCAATATTATTCTTATTGGCCTCTTTTACATTTTTTCTTAAGATCTTAAACTATATTGACACATTTGTTTTTTTTCTACCTAAATAACGGCTGTTTCTCTAAATTACTCTATGCTTCCACTTAGAACTGCACTGCCTTCTTAGATAATAGTAGCTGTTATTTAATATGTGCCAAATACTTTGTAGCTACTTTTATGTCGCTAATCCTTGTCATTATTGTGCTCATTTAAAATATTAACAAACTGATGCCCAGAAAGGAAAATAATTTGTTCAAGGTCATTGAGCTATTTTATATTTAATCCAGAATTCCAAGCCAGGACTCCTGAATCTAAAGCGTGTGCTGTGTCACCAAATCTTATTTCCATCTGTGACCCTGAGATCTTGGTCTTTTTCAAGAACTATACAATGTATGGATCTACTTGCTCCTTTGGCTTACATGTTATTTATATCTCTCACCTCAATAAATGTGTAAAGGGTGCAGTATATGTGTGTCTGTGTTTATTTTTCCCAAAGGAAGTCTAAATGTGGTACTTGGTATTAGAACTAAATTTCAGGTAAGTAAATTGAATCCCTCTGGATAGCCCCTTCCCCCTTATCCATCTTACTCTGTGCCCTGGGTGCCTGACTCATGTGAACTACATCAATACGACCCCTGCCACCCAGCTCCCAGATGGTTTAGCAAGTAGGAGACACCAGCGGGAGAGTGAAGGACAGGAGAGTGAAGTTGGAATACTTATTTTTTTACTACTCTTCTGCCAAGCCACTATGAGGTTAGTTAACTGATAGAGACTTTAAAAAGAGCAAGGTTAGAAGTTTGTCATAAGACAGTCAGAAAATGCACATCTCAGGTACACACAGAGTAATTTTTGTTTGTGTTCCGTACCCACCAGAAGAATGGGCCAAACATGATGTCAGCTAACATCTTTCCCCAACAACACCAGCTTTCACTCAAAGTGTCCATGCCCAAAGTGGCCAGGATGGCAGAAATGGACATTATAAATAGAGTCAAGAACATGGACATCCACTCACGAAGGTCAATTGGGCTATCATTGTTGAGCACCCAACTTGCCAATAGGAGGCACCAGCATCAGGGCTTCTATACAGCATCACTCATCAGGTGATCAGCTGGCTACATGGTGGCAGACTACTTATATTGAACCCCCCCCCCCATTCATGGAGAGGTAGACACATATTCTTGATGTAAAATGTTTTCTCTTCCTAAAGCATTTCTGCTAGTATCATTTGCAAATCTAGAGAAGGTCTTATCTATTACCTTATCAGTTGTCTTGGGGGACATTGTGTAAAATCAGAAAACACATCTTAACAGCAAAGAAAATGCACAATGGGCTTATGCCCAAGAATATTCCAACCTCACCCCATGCACCTTTCACTCAGGAACCATCTCAGAGGGGTTTGCAGTCCCAGTATATAAAGAGGATGGCTCCTACCAGAAATACAGTGGAAATTATGGCACCCCAATAAAGATAGGTCTACTGAGAATTCAGATCCTATTGGAAAGAAGGCTTGGGTAACCCATTAGATGAAGTGATCTGACCAGCTTAGGTCCGGGCAGCAGGACCTAAGTGGTAGAGGAGTAATTAATCAAGTTAAGATTTGTGCCAGCTACAGAAGCAAGAATAGTCGTTGTTTTATGTTCCTTGTTTTTTTCACTGTCACCCATTTCCCTTTTCTTTTCTAATACTTTATTAGAAAAGCCCTGATTGTGGTTAATATTTTATGTTTTAGGTGACAATATGACAAAAATTGACATCATCCAATAATGACACAGTAGTAAGTAGGACTTTGCCTATCGCAAGAGTTAAGGATGTAAATTTTTTTACTTACATAAGACTGATGGAAAGAAAAAAAAAAGGAATAGAGTGGAGGGGTTTGGAATGTGACCCTATAGATAAAGTATATATCCTACTTCTTCCAAAGCAATATGTCCAATAAAGACTAGTTGGATTCAGCCCTTGGGAGACACTGACAGAGATATAAAAGGCATGAGAAAAGTGAGCTTAGAGTAGTTTCCTCTCGGGTTTCCTCCCAGCTAAGTTGCCCCAAGGTGATTTTGCATTCCCTTAATAAACTCAAGAGGCTTCTCTAAATCACTCTCTCTCTCTCTGGGTCCTGATAATTCCTTCCATCCTTTAACCCTGCCTTCAGGGCTAAAGATGATAAAGTCTTCCCAGAATATTGCACTAACTTTTGTTTACTTTTCTGAAACAATGTCCACATGTTTGTAAATAGTCCCTTTATTAAACTCTCTTTAAATGACTCACTTTGTGCAATCTATTCTTTACTAGGACCCAGATGATATGCAAATTATAATGACGTGTCCTTAGTGACAATTCCTACACAGAGTTCAGCTCATAGATGTCAGTGCATGTGTTTGTGAGTGTATGGTGCATGTACGAGGTGGGGGATACCTTCTTTCATATATCCCTGGGTCTAGAGCCAATATTCAGTTGTTTCATTTGCTAAGAAAGCAGGAAATTCTGAGCCCAAGAGACAGGAGCTGGCAGGTCAACGGTTCTTAAGAGGTTCTGAGCCCAGGTTTCCCTTGCAAGAAGTCCCATTTCTGCTAGTTATGAGGAAGTTCCAAAAAAGTAAAGCTTAATAGTCAAGGCCTTCTAACATCCACAGACTTCAGTACATCGGCTGCTTTTGCCACAAATACAAATGTAATTGCTTTTATAGTCTCTTTAAAATAAAGTTAAGAGTTTATTGAACAACTTTTAGTTATTTTTCTAATGAGTTAATTATGTTATATAATTAACCAGAAAACAAACAAAAAAGCAAAATCAGGGCTAAGACTTAAAGTTCCATTACTTAACTGATATATAAACACCAACAAGGCTAGAGTGGGAAAGAGGAAATCTGGAAATAAGTTTATAATTGCCAGTGTCTATCCCAATTTCTGCAGCTGTAAATCAGCATGGCTATCATTTATTGAATAGTTTTTATATACTAGCAACTGTTCGAAGCAGTTTAGTTGTGTGAACACAGAATTTTCACAAGTAGGTAGACACTATATCTTATCTCTACTATTGCAGAAACTGGGACACAGAGGCTTAAGTAACTTAATAAGTTTTGGAATTCAAATTTGAACCCAGGTAGTCTAACCTCAGAGCCTGTGCTACTAACCACTGCAGGGACTGTGGAGCTGTGGAGCTGTGGCCTTCATTAAATGAATGCAGTCACTTTGGAGCAACTTAGCCTTTGTCACCTGAACACTGAGAAAGTTGGTATAAGGATCGCCAAGATCTCCTTTAGCTCTCAGTCTCCATGCTTTTGGATCTGATTCGTTCCCTACACAGAAGGCTAATAAATTCTCCCTTGACATTGATAGTGCCTTAATTTCTCATATCACTGTTAGACAATACTGTGTCAATGAATCTACTGGGCCCCTCCTCTTCCCCTGCCTTTTTTGGGGGTCGTTCATCATAAGAATGGTCAGTTTTACTTGCAATCACTACTACTAGACTGTGAGCCTCTTGTGATCATCGACTGTTTTCATATTATCTGGAGCTCGCTTCAAAAGTGCTTAGGCACTGTACTCCAACTCCACCTAAAACCTCACCATTCACCAAGCTAGACCTACTGTCATACCAAATTTCAACCAGAGCCTAGAGGTCCACTAATTCCTTGATGACACACATGCCTGTCACACTTAGTCAGTGTTCAAGTGCATTTCCTTTGGATCATCCAAATCTTTCCTATTTTCCCCATCTCTTCCTCTTATGATATCTTTCTTCTATTATTTTATCTGATCTATTCTTCCATTATGTCCTTCTCCAGAACTTTCCTTAGCAACCCATGAAAATCCCAACTCAGGTGAACAAATTCTCCTGCCTCCTCGATCTCAGTTTAGTATCTACTTTTGGAGGAGATCATCTTTGACCTCAAGCTATGTATACGCTGTAAAATGCAGCAGCATACTTTCTAGAGAGTTGAAACTAGCATAATTGACATTAACATCCAAGTGTGGTGGATTACTTTACAGTCAGTGCAACTGCTCTTTAGGGGCTAGATTAAAAATAGCTACCCCACTGATTAAAAATAACTCAAATATTCCTCTTCCTTTAATTGAATCAGTTTTTACATATGTGCCCCAGCTGAAATAGCAGTCTGAAACTCAGTGCTTTCTGGAAAATACAAATAAGCAGCCAGATCTTCAGTCCGATCATATTTGAGATAAAGAAAACATACTTTAAATGTGAACGGATGTTTTTTTTTAAAGTTTATGAACAAAGATTATCATTGATAGTAGAATAATTTGTTTACACTCTTCAAGTTTCTTTAGATGTGTGGCCAATACTGGTCTACATATCTTCCAGCTCCGGCAGAAAAATAAGTGTGTCACATGCTGCAAAGTCTAAAATCTTATTCAAAATAAAAGTTCAAGGAATGATGGTTCTTGCTAAGGCCTTTCTATTTTGGAACGATACATTGTAACTGTTAAAGAGAAAAAAATTATTTGAGGTTTATCAAGAATTGTAAGATGTTAATTAACATTCTTCATCTATTTATGTCCTAGATTATTGAAGTATAAATTGTCTGAGAAGTCACCTCTTTTCATTTTGTTAAAAAAAAGTTGACCAGAACTTTAATTCATTTGCTGCATTTTTCTCCAAAGAATAGTCCAAATTTATAGAGTTTTACATTTAATAACATATTTATCTACTACATTAATGGATATTTAGGGGCACCTATTATATGTTAGGAATTATGAAAGAGCCTAAGAACACAGGAGTGAATAAACCAGAATGAGGTTTATTGAGGGTCATGTTGGAAGAGACTGACCCACACTTGACTCGCCATAATGCATAGTGAGTGTGCAACAATGGATGAACAAAATGATGATGGATGGACATCACAGTGATTACTTTAGGCAGATTACTTTAGGACAAGGTAGAGAAAGTTACACACAGAGCTCAAAAGTTTTAGGTAAGTTTTGAAGGAAAACTAGGAGTCTATGGTTGGACAAAGAGGTTAAGAGTATCTAGACAGGGACCATCATGTGTCCTCTGACAGCATATAGCCTTTCGGAACCAGATGTTTTGTTTCATTCAATTAGTTCCTTCCAACATGGAACTAGATATTCTAATAAGACAAAAGACTTGGCCCTTGCATTCCACTTCTGAGAAATCAAGGTGGAAAAATTCAAAGGAATAAGAAAGCAAATGCTTCTTATTTGTACAAATAATATATCTGAAAGAAATTGAAATTCGTTGAGACTAGGTTCTCCTTTAATCCAGAGCTGTGGTATGACTTCCATTGGACCTAAGCACTTTTGCCTTTGTGGGTCCCTTCCTCCATTTTATACAAACACACACTAAAAATTATATTTTACTATTGTGTTGGTTAAAAAGATCGATATGCTACTATTATATATAAGACAGTTTCTTCTACCTAGAAGTTGTTATTTCTGATTTTAAAGAACATTAATACATTTTGTTGGGCCCCTAGGCACTATGGCTATTGTGCCTAACGGACAAATCACTTTTGGCAACCCCTTCCCATATTCTACTCCTTGTTTTGTTGCCAGAGAATACTTCTAAAAATTCCCTTTTCATTGGATCACAGAGAACCATCAAGGACAGCAACTCATTCAGTGTAGGGATCCCCAGATCTCTGCTTGGATCAAGGCTTCATTCAATATTGTTTTGCCTGGCAACCTGACTCCTAAATGCACCTTTCACTTCTGTCAGGCCAGTATCTTTAGTCCAGTGCTGTGTATTGGAATAACCTAGGGAGGTTTGCGGTTTGTTTTCATTTTTACATTAAAATTTTGATTCCAAAACCAATCAAATTAGAATTTCTGGGTGTGGGACCCAAACATCAGTACTTTTTAGTGCCCTTCAGGTGATTCCAATCTGTAACCAATTTTGAAAACCAGTGATCTAAGCAACAAAAATACAACAATCATTCTCCTGTAATGTGCTATGGAGCACAGGAAAAAGAGATATACACACACATATACAAGTATCATATGGCATTGTAATAACTTGTTTATCCGTGATTCTCTCTACTAGATAGAAAACTTCAAGCATCACTTCTGAATTATTTTTATTTTACCCACCACCTAGTTCAATGCTAGCATCAAGTAGATACTCAATAAATGTTTTTATTGAACGAATTGCCACATGTTCTTAAACTTTTACTTTTCCTCTTCCCTTTCCCTTCTTCATTGTATTACTCCAAAGTTCTCAACCCTGCCAGGACATTAAAATCAGTGGGGAACTTTGTAAAAAAATCATGGGCCCCACCCTAGACCAATTAGGTCACAATTTCTAAGGGTGGGGCCCAGGTAGTGTTTAAAAGATTAGACTATTCTAATGTACAGCCAGGGCTAAGAATTATTGATTAATTTTTACTCACTCTTTAAGACCCTCTTAAAGAGCCAACTTATTCAGGAAAATTTTTCGGGTACTCTTCCCAAATATATCTTTCAGTTTCTCAAATACTGATTGTTCTTGAGAAATATGCAGTTTCAGTCTTAAACATATTATTGTGTCATCCCTGTGAATGTGAAGCTAGCACTTGAGGGCAAGAATCATGCCTCCTATTGCTTTGTTTTCCTCAGAGAGATGACAACAGGGCTGGGCCTAAATTCCAATACTTAGTGACTAAAGGCAGTTACATGGATTCCCTGTTAGAAGATCATGTTTCTTAATCTGGCCTTGACACATGCTATTCATTAAGCAATCAATGAATTGCTTAAAATTCTCAGTGTGCTGTAGTAGCCTATTCATTTTCTCAGCAAGTCACTAGTTTTAAACGTTTTGACTTAAACTAGGACTTGAGTTTGACTCCACACATGATGATCAGCTGCCTCAAAGTCATAATTCAACTTATTTATCAAATGAGGATCCACAGGTAGATTTCAGTTTATGAAGGGACAAGGAAAGGAGATTCAAAATTCAAATTACATTGCACTCCTCTACATTTCTAACCTTTTAGTGATATTTTCCCTGGGGAAGTAAAGGTGGTGCAATAATTTGGGAGGCACCTATTAGCCCTCACCTTAGGCATGTGAACACCTGATTACTTTCATGCCAGATCAGAGAATACCATAATGCTTATTAAAAATGCTGATTTTTTATTAGTCAGCATTACAATGCTGCTGAGTGGTATGAATTTGGTAACTTACCCGTTAATGGATATGCATTTACTGATGACTGTGGACTGTTTTAGTACAGTATTTTGTGTACATATTTTAGCCACATTTTTTTTGGACTCCGATGTTTTGAAATTTATTTTCTTCATTCTTTAGTTTAAAAATAAATATTAAACAAATAAGTGGTTCTCCAGCCAGGAAACATGCATATGCCTCACCTGTATTAAACAGACGAAATGAATATAGAGATTTGGTCAGTCTGTAATTGATGAATAAAAGGTGCTTAATACTTGAGGGGTAAAATACACATTTATAATTGCATAATGCAGATGCAGAATTTGAGTTAATTAGCATTTTAAAGTTTTACTTATCTGAGACTCTTGTTAAATAAAGTCAGCAGAATAATGACTTTGATAAACTTCTATACAGTCTATATGTTCTCATCAGGACTAAAAACACTATAATTTTTCAAAAGGAATTTAGTGAGCCATTTTTAAAAATAATAAAGATGTCTATTTTTCATCCATAAATGTTGTTCTTAATGTTAATCACTGTAAGTACAAAATCATGGAGGTCTTTGATGAACATCTGCTTGGAAAAAAAAATCTGCTAAGTACCAAATATTTGTAAAACATTCAAGCCCACACAGACATACACAGACATGCACAAACACCCCCCAAAGAAAGGTTTTGGTTTATACTCTGAGATCTAAATGGAGAAATGATTATGTAATTAAAAAACCAGTTAGGCACCAAGTGTGCAGAAGTGATTGAATTAAATTACACATCTAAATGCCTTATATTAAGTTAAATATTTAGAATCTGGTATCTTTGCAAACCCACACTCTTTATATACCAAAGCAAATAATGAAAACACAGAGGTCTCTACTGACTCATTTGTTTCCGTTTTCTTGAAAGAAATTAACAATGGATGATTTTGTTCATGATAGAAACAATTTAGCTATATTTTTTGTTAATATTTTATTCATGTGGGTGAAGTGGCAAAAGTAGTAAAACAAAACAAAAAAAAAGATGAAAAGCCAATTTCTTTCTTCATCCTTTTCCTGTATCTATTGGGTAATATCAGGAAGAAAAGACAACGCATGTGTTTTAGTCCATTTTCAAGCTGCTGATAAAGACATATCTGAGACTGGGCAATTTACAAAAGAAAAAGGTTTAATTGGACTCACAGTTTGATATGGCTGGGAAGGCCTCACAATCATGGCAGAGGCAAGGAGGAGTAAGTCACAAGTTATGTGGATGGCAAAAAGAGCTTGTGCAAGGAAACTCCCCCTTACAGTACTGTCAGATCTTGTAAGACTTATTGGCTATCATGAGAACAGCACAGGAAGGACTCACCCCTATAATACAATCATCTCTCAGCAGGTACCTACCACAATAGATGGGAATTATGGGAGCTACAAGATGAGATTTGAGTGTGAACACAGAGCCAAACTATATCATTCCACCCCTGGCCCCTCCCAAATCTCATATCTTCACATTTCAAAACCAATCAAGCCTTCCCAACAGTCCCCCAAAGTCTTAACTCATTTCAGCATTCACCCAAAAGTCCAAATCCAAACCCTCATCTGAGACAAGGCAAGACCCTTCCACCTATGAGCTTGCAAAACCAAAAGCAAGCTGGTTTCTTCCTAGATAAAATGGGGGTTCAGGCATTGGGTAAATACAGCCATTCCAAATAGGAGAAATTGGCTGAAACAAAGGGGCTGCAGACCCCAGTGCAAGTCCGAAATCCAGCAGGAAAGTCAAATCTTAAAGTTTCAAAATGATCTCCTTTGACTCCATGTCACATGTCCAGGTCATGCTGATCCAAGAGGTGGGTTCCCATGGTCTTGGGCAGCTCTGCCCCATGGCTTTACAGGTTATAGTCTCCCTCCCAGCTGTTTTCATGGGCTGGAGTTGAGTGTCTGCAGTTTTACAGGTGTAAGCTGTTGCACGGTACAAGCTGTTGGTGGATCTGCCATTATGGTCTGGAGGACTGTGGCCCTCTTCTCACAGCTTTGCTAGGTGGGGTCCCAATAAGGACTCTGTGTGAGGGATCTGACCCCACATCTCTCTTCCACACTGCCCTGAAGGGTCCCACCCCTGCATCAAACTTCTGCCTGGACATCCACGTATTTCCATTCATCATCTGAAATCTAGGAGGAGGTTGCCAAACTTCAATTCATGACTTCTGTGCACCTGCAGGCTCACCACAGTGTGGAAGCTGCCAAGGCTTGGGGCTTCCACCCTCTGAAGCAACAGCCTGAGATGTACCTTGGCCCCTTTTAGTCACAGCTAGAGTGGCCAGGACACAGGGTACCAAGTCCCTAGGCTGCACACAGGACGGAGACCCTGGGCCCAGCCCATGAAACCATTTTTTTTTTTCCCTAGGCTTCTGGGCCTATGATGGGAGAGGTTGCTGTGAGGACCTCTGACATACCCTGGAGACATTTTCCCCATTGTCTTGGGGATTAATATTTGGCACCTCATTATTTGCACAAATTTCTGCAGCTGGCTTGAATTTCTCCTTAGAAAATGGGATTTTCTTTTCTATTGCATTGTCAGGCTGTAAATTTTCCTAACTTGTATGCTCTGTTTCCCTTTTGAAACTGAATGCCTATAACAGCCCCAAAGTCACCTCTCGAATGCTTTGCCACTTAGAAATTTCTTCCACCAGATACCCTAAATCATCTTTCTCAAGTTCTAAGTTCCACAAATATCTAGGACAGGGGCAAAATGCCACCTGTCTCTTTGCTAAAACGTAACAAGAGTCACCTTTACTCCAGTTCCCTACAAGTTCCTCATCTCCATCTGAGACCACCTCAGCCTGGACCTTATTGTTTATGTCACTATCAGCATTTTTGCCAAAGCCATTCAACAAGTCTCTAGGAAGTTCTAAACTTTCCCACATTTTCCTGTCTTCTTCTGAGCCTTCCAAACTGTTCCAACCTCTGCCTGTTACCCAGTTCCAAAGTCGCTTCCACATCTTCAGGTATCTTTTCAGCAAAGCCCCACTCTACTGGTGCCAATTTACTGTATTAGTCCATCTTCATGCTGCTGATAAAGACATACCTGAGACTGAGCAATTTACAAAAGAAAGAGATTTAATTGGACTCACAATTCCATGTGGCTGGGGAGGCCTCACAATCATGGAAGAAGGCAAGGAGGAGCAAGTCACAACTTACGTGGATGGTAGCAGGCAAAAAGAGCTTGTGCAAGGAAATTACCCCTTATAGTACCGTCAGATCTTGTGAGACTTATTCACTATCATAAGAACAGCACAAGAAAGACCTGCCCCCATAATTCAATCATCTCCCACCAGGTACCTTCCACTACATGTGGGAATTATGGGAGCTACAAGATGAGATTTGGATGAGGACACAGAGTCAAACCATATCAGCATGCTTTACATTTTTTAAAGCATTTTTATATACATTTAAAAATTTTTTTCTTACAGTGACCTATGGGATTTGTATTGTTTTCCCCATTTACTAGAGATGAAGTGAACAATAATCAGAAAGCCTCAATGACTTTCCCAAGTTTCTACACTCCTTTAAATCAATGGTAAAAGATATTATACCAAGTACATATATGTAGCTGCTGTGTAACAGGGAAAGGAAGGTAACACATCTTAATTTCTCTGTCATAAGAGACACAGTACCATTTGAATTTCAGATCAAAGCCTGGCTACCTTATCATTGTTAATACTTCTCACTTGTGAAATATCTTGAGATGAGCAAAGCCATTCACTGAGATTCACTAACAGTCCTGAAATATTTGGAAATAAATTGGCTGCTGTAGTTCTCATGAACTAGTAATTGCTGTGATCACTCCTAAATTAAAGTCTAGGAAACTCCAGTAGCTAAGAAAAAAGCTCATTCATGCTTACTGCCAAATAGTCTCTTCAGTCTCAAGAGTTGGCACGAAGCTGGCAGTACTGTCACACAAAGTGGTTTTTAATAAATGTTGATTCCTAACATCATGGTGGTTATAAATGTTAATAAACTTCCTACAAGGGAAGTAGAAGTGGAAAGTTTTGTTTGTTAAACGCTTTATCACTCTACTTGGTTAGCATGGACAATTACCCCAGTTCCCTGAGGCAGGTAGTCCCTGAGTGTTTAGCAGTTAATGAATATAAATAGTAGCAAGCCAGCAATTTTTAAAACCATAAATAATTGTTCCTCTGAAAGCTCATGCTAATGGAAAAAATGTTTAAAAAAACTGACGTAGCAAAAAAATTACTTATTAACTAAGGCCAAAATTGAAGTTCAAAATCTTAGTAACTTGTACCATCTTAGGACACTGTGAATCTATTCAATTAATTCACAGACAGAGCTTTATAAATGTCCATTTTAAGCAATTGTCTTTCTTATATCTACAGTATTTATTCATTGTATAATCCCCTATAAAACAGACAGACTATTGTTATTGCTTAGCAACAGTATAATGTCCATGGATGCTCAATTTTATCTCAACTGATAACCCTTCTTTACAACTTTTTTGAATTAGCGATATTCCATTAAAAATACAATTTACGTAGTAAATCAAACAACAGAGAAATTAATAAAGAAGAGCTAATATCAGTTGACCCTGAATAACACAGGTTTGAATTGTGCAGGTTTGCTTATATGTGAATCGTTTTCAATAAAGGTTATACTGAGTGTGCCTACCTCTTCTCCTCCTCTTTCCCTTCTTCCACCTCTGTTACCCCTGAGACAACAAGACCAACTCTTCCTCTTCCTCCACAGCCTACTCAATGTGAAGACAGTAAGAATGATGACCTTTATGATGATCCACTTCCATTTAATAAATAGTAAATATATTTTATTTCTTATGATTTTCTTAATATCATTTTCTTTTCTCTAGTTTTCTTGTAAGAAAACAGTATATGCATCTTAATTTCCCTGTCATAAGATGCAAAATACCATTTGACTTTCAGATCAAAGCCTGACCACTTTATCATATTGTCAATACTTCTCACTTCTGAAATACCTTGAGATGAGCGAAGCCATTTGCCAAGATTCCCAAGCAGTCCTGAAATATCTGGGAATAAACTGGCTGCTTTAGCTCTCTCATGAACTAGGAATTGCTGTGATCACTCCTAAATTAAACTTAGGTAACTCCAGTAGCTAAGAACAAACAAAACATACAAACATGTTCATTAACTGTTTTATTGATAAGGCTTCTGCCAACAGTAGGCTATTAGTAGTTAAGTTTTGGGGGAGTCAGAAGTTATATGTGGATTTTTGACTATGCAGAGGGCAGTGGTCTTAATCCCTGAGTTGCTCAAGGGTCATCCATATTTTCCTTTTTCCTTTCCATCAATAAATGTAGTCATTGGCTTACCACTGTTCATTACGAATTAATGTGTCAAAGTATGTAAGAGATATTCAAATAACATGTTAACTCAGGATTTTAATGATATCCTAATAGTCGCTGGAGAAATGGCAGCTATCAGCAAAATATACAAAAAGGGGACAATAGTAAAAATGACAATTCTTGTAGAATTTTTTAATTTGCTGATTAAGTTCATTTGCTGAAATATGTGTACTAGATTTTTATATGCGTTATTATGCCACCAAAAAACAGACTTTAAAATTGTTATTCCCATAGAAATGGGATTATAAAAGAATGCAATATTTTGGCAAAATCTCTACAAAGTTGGAGGAGACATCAAGCTAGAATTTCCTAGTTGCTTTTTTAAAATAAAATCTTTTTATTTCAGAAGAGTTGTAGATTTACATAAAATTTACAAAGATAGTATACAGAGTTTCCACATCCGGTTTTCCTAATAGTTAACATCTTACATAAACACCACAGTACATTCATCACAACAAACCAACATTGGTATATTACTGTTAACTAAACTCTAGACTGTTTTTGGATTCCACCAGTTTTTCTCTAATATTCTTTTCCTGTTGCAAGATCCCATCCACAGTACCACATCACATTTGGATATCATGCCTCCTTAGTCTTCTCTGGTCTGTGATTGTTTTTCCTTGTTTTTGATGACCTTGACAGGCTCGAGAAGCACTGGGCACATGTTTGGTAGAATGATCTTCATTCTGTGTTTATCAGATGCTTTTCCTTTTTTTTTTTTTTTTTTTTTTTTTTTTGAGACTGTCTCGCTCTATCGTCCAGGCTGGAGTGCAGTGGCACAATCTCGGCTCACTGCAAGCTCTGCCTCTCGGGTTCAAGCCATTCTTCTGACTCAGCCTCCCGAGTAGCTGGGACTACAGGTGCCCACCACCACACCCTGCTAATTTTTGTTATTTTTAGTGGAGATGGGGTTTCACCGTGTTAGCCAGGATGGTCACAATCTCCTGACATCGTGATCGGCCCACCTTGGCCTCCCAAAGTGTTGGGATTACAGGCGTGAGCCACCCCGCCCGGCCCTGTCAGATGCTTTTCTTATTCTTAGACTGTGGCTATTGGTCTGGGGAAGAATGTCACATCAGAGAAGTGGCATTCTCATCACATCTTATCAAGGGTACATAGTATCAAAATTATATCACTGGGAAAGTTAACTTTGATCACTTCATTAAGATAGTGACTGCCAATTTTCTGCACCGCAAAGTAACTTTTCACCCCTTCCTATACTCTATTCTGTGGAATCAACTCGCTAAATCCAGCCTATACTCAAGAAGAAGGGGAGGATTCAGTGTTTTGTGAAAAAATGTTTGCTCAATTTTCCTGTAGTAAGCATAGGCAATAGAAATCAAGCTATTACTCTTTCTTTCCAGTTATAAAGTTGGAATTTATTTCCTCTAATCTGATGAGTTTTTTTAATCCGTTGCCTGCTATGGAAGAGAAAGATTTTGACTCAAGGGAGGAAGTTAGGAATGGAAGAAAGGGAAAGAGGAAAGGGACGTTGGGGAAAAAAGGTGAGATATCAGAGTTGATCACTTAGTATATATTAGGCATTATTCTGGGTACAAAGGGCAGAGAGTGACAAGACAAGTTGCAGAGGTCACCTGCTTTTATGAAGAAACAACTCTTAGGAAAAAGAAAACTAGGACCACAGAAATGGAGAATAAACAAGTAAACAAATCAATAAGTTAGATGATTTTGATAGAAGTAAGACTGAAAAATACTGTGGATAATAAAGCAGAGGTGGGTGTAGAAAGAGCCTACTTTATGTTGGCTGACTGAAACTCTGATAATAAGGGCCTAGTTTGAGTTGTGGGTGCTTTGGTTTGTTTGTGTTTTAATTTCTGGATGTTGCTGTTCTTGTATTCTCCACTTCTCTCTGCTATGGCACAAGTCCTGAAAAAGAAGAGTAATATAAGCAATATAAATCCTAAAGTGAATTCTAGCCAAAAAGCTTCTTGATCTAATTTTAATTTATATTCATCAGCATCTCTCTAATATTATGTTATTTATATATAATATTGGACAGATATTGGCACAGTTGCACAGATATGAAATGTAAACCTCAGTATGTTGAAGACGCTTTTTTAAGAGAGTAACTTAGTAATTAGTAAGTGTGACCCATTACAAATATAAAATTAACTTATCATATAAAAGTTAAAAATTAGAGGTCTACTCTTGCCTATAGAAAAAAATTTAATTTAACTAGTCTTCTAAAAATCCTGTAAACAAAACCTGTAGAGTTAGTTTTCATCATTAATGTACACCATTTACTTTTCTTGAAATTAAAATAACCTACTATAATTACTATTTAATCATGTAAATATTAACAATTTTATCACATAATTACTATCTTAACTGCTATAACTAGTCTTATAGCCTATTTTTAGGAATGTTTCTACCCTAAAAGGAAATATGAAAAAAAATACAAATTTTTGTAAATGATAAGGAAACCAATTCATAATCTTTGATTTCAACAACAAAAAAAGACTTGGTATCCCTTGGCCAACTTTTCAGTTAGTAAATGTGTAGAATTGAGCTATGCACATTTCATTCCATTTGTTACCAGCTCTTTCATAAAAACTGTAGGAAAATTACAAGCTATCCATTGATACAATTTTGTTGAAGTGGGCATGGCTGACTAATAACAACTGCTCACTAACTTGCTTAGCTGATTTTGGGCTGTTCTCCTGCCCTCAGGTAACCGGCACACCTACATATTCTATCAGAAGCTCATTTTGGATTGTCCTAACAAGCTTCTCTAAACCTAAAGTAAACCAAATGAGGTAGCAACATTAGTCTTTGTCATCAAAGGATGCATCACTAATACCACCTAGACCTGGCTACTCCCTCCTATCCACCCTCTTTTTGTTCTCTCTTTTCAACCAGCCAGGGGTGGACATCTGGCACAAACGACAGACAATTCAATTAAATTTCATTTGGCAAAGGTTGCCCCTACTCTTTGCCAGATACTGTGCAAGGCACAGCAGTAATCAAACAAGTCTTGCCCTTGCATATGCTGTTTAGAGGAGACAGATAAGTAAAAGGACAATTTCAAAACATTAGTACGAGTGTAAAATAACAGGTGTTATATGGTTTACATTGAAAGTTTTTAAATCCAGCTTTATACAGTCACAGAAAACTGCCCAGAGAAGATAAAATCCAAATAGTGACCTTAAAGTAAACAGAATTTAACTAGCATAAATCACCATTGTCTTCTATGTTGCTAAATCTGATTTTCCATTCTCAATCTTCATCTGACTTGAACTATCAGAAGCCTTGACAGTTGCTTGCTTCCACATCTTTGTAAAGCTTTCTTCACTTGAATTCTGGAACATCATACTTTCCTGGCTTTCCTGCTATCTCTCTCACTCAGTCTCTTTGCTTGGACTCCTTTGTTCTTCAGATACTCTCAAGAATATTGGAGTACCTCTGGGCTCAATTCTTGAACTATTTCTCTTTTCTCTCTACTCTCAATCCCTTCATTTACATCCAGTTTTATGGTCTTAGATGTCATCTATGTGCTGATGATTTCCAAATTTATATTTCCAGCTTGATTGTCTCCTCTAAATCCAGAAGTTTCTACTGAACAGCCTACTTAAACTCTCCACCTGAGTTACTAATAGACATCATGAGCCGAACATATTAAAATAAATTTCTAACACTTACTCCTAAAATCTCTTTATGTAGTCTTTCCTGATGTCAGTTAATGGCAACTTGGCACTTTCAATTACTCAGGACAAAAACCTTGATGTAGTCTTTGATTCCTCTCTTTCTCTTTCAACTCAATGAATGCATTAACAAATCATATAGACGTTTTCTTAAAATGCGTCCAAAATGCAATCACTTGCTGCCAACATCACTGCAACAACCCTGAACCAAACCACCTTCATGGTTTGTCTACATTATTTTAATAACTTTATTTGTCTGATCACTTTTGTCCTTCCTTGTCATCAGTCTAGTATTGACAAAGAAGCCAGGTCATGTTATGCTTTTGTTTCAGTACCACCTCCCCCACAATCTCTGTGGCTTCCCATTTCATCAAGAGGAAAGCCCAAGATTATGAAGCCTTTGTGCTATGACTATACCTTACTGCTGTGACCTAAGCTCCTTCTTGTCTCTCCCCTTTGCTCACTCTGCTCCAGCCATAGTGGTCTATGCACTGCTCCTGGAATTTGTTGACAAGATCAAATAATTGATTTAGATATGAGTACATGACGAAGAGATGGAATTAGGATAACGCCTAAACTTGCAGCTTAGGCCACTCAGGGAATGGTAATGTATTCACTGAGAAAGAGAGTATGGATGGGATACTGACTTTGGAATTGCTAAAAGGAGAAAGAATGAGCCAAGTTTTTAAAATGTTAAATTTTAGTTGCCTCTGAGACACCTAAAAAAATACAACAATCATTTTCTATGTGGGTTTGGAGTTCAGGAGGGAGAACTGCATTGCACATTTACATCTGGGAGTTATGAGTATGTTGTAATTAAAACCATAAAACTTGAGCTAACGGGGGAGTGGACCTAGCAATGGAGCAGTTATAAGCCAATGGTGGGGACAATACTTAATGCACATTCAGATGTGACAAAGAAGGAGTCAAATACATATAAAAGAAAACCCAGTGAGTGAGAAGTATTAGTTTGGATGCTTTTAGTTGAAAATAAAATAAAAGAATATACAACCTGGCATGGTGGTTCACATCTGTAGTCCCAGCATTTTGGGAGGCCAAGGCCGGTGAATCACTTGAGCCCGAGAGTTTGAGACCAGCCTGGGCAACATGGTGAAACCATGTGTTTACAAAAAAAAAATACAAAAATTAGCTGGGCATGATGGGACATGTCTGATCTCAGCCACTTAGAGTAGCTGGGCGGCAGAATCAATTGAACCTGAGAGGTCAAGGCTGCAGTGAGCTGTGATCATGCCACTGCACTGCAGCCAGGGAGACAGAGCTAGACTTTGTCTCAAAAATAAAAGAATAGACTACTAAAAATAGCTTTAAAGGTAAGGATTTATTATTCACAAGACAAGTTACCGGGAAGTAGTCAGTTCAATGGCTCAATGAGGTCTCTAGAGCACAGATTCTTTCCCTTGTTCTATACTTCAATTTACTGGGTTTTGTTCTCAAGTGTATTTATTTTTTTCCTGCACCAGGAAAAACATAAACATTTTTCCTGCACCAGGCTCAATGCTTCAGAAAAATCAACTTATTTAAACCTCATCATAACCCTCTTAAAGCGTTACTATTTTTATCATCATTATTCCCAGCTTACAAATGGGGAAATGTCAGCACAGAGAGATTAAGTAATTTAATCAAGTCATAAGAAAGCCTGCCAGGGAACTGGAACTTGAACATCAGAGTCTAGAGTTCATGCTCTTAATCACTATGTTATACTGCTTCTTCTTTTTACTTATGAGATGGCTATCAGAGTTTTAGACACCACTTCCTCATACAACTCATTTAAGGACTAAGACAGTTTGCCACAGCCCTCTAACTGAGCTCTCCCTGTGCCTTATTAGTGAGAACTACATCATATGTCCTCCCCTAAAGCAGTTACTAACAGTGGAAACTGGGGTTACTTTCCTGGAATGCAGTGCCACCTGACACTTGAAAAAACTCTGGGTTAATTATAAAAGAAGAAGTAGATGTTGATAAGGAGATGCTGTTATAATGGGAACCTAGAGAAGACTGCTTCAAAGAGAAGGGAATAATACAAAATGTTAAATGTTATCATGAGGTTAAGTAAGATAAAGCTAAAAAATATTAATTGGATTAAGTGTCAAGAAGATCATTGGCAATCTTTTTGACAACAGTTTCTTCAGAGTTTGGGGTTAGATCAGCTCAGTGTGCTTTGATAAGTGTTACAGATGGAGAGAGAATAAAACTACTCTTTGAAGTGGAGAAAAAAGCAAAAGATTACAGTAGATAAATAGCGCTATGGAGTCGAGAGGGATTTTCTTATTTTAGAAGAAAAATTTGACTTCAGTGAATCTAAATGTTGAGAGGAGAGAATCAGGAGCAGGAAACTGGAGAAGTAAGCTCCTTGTTAGGAAAGAGAGGCTGGGATCTGAAGTGAAAGTAGAGGAAGTAAAAGTCAGTTACTTATCCCCTCCACTGATGGGATGGAAAGTATATAGGTTTAAGATATTTCATAAATATAAGATCAGAATTTGAGGTGACTCCTATCTAATGACAACACTTGCATCCAGGCAGCAGTATTCAAGGTAGCAAGACTTTACCCACACTTGGCCCAGAAGCTCAATATTGTAACAGTCTGTTGAGACTACTCATCAAAATGTCCACAGCGTTTATAAGACTGGTCTTAGTTGAATGTAGCATCTGAGATCTCAGCAACTGCCTTCTCACAGCTAACTCCATAGACACATTCATTCATAGCTGAATATAAAGATAAATATTTTGCTAATTTCACTTTTTTTTGTATTGCGTCACATGTTCCTGAATGGATTTCGATTCTCTCAAAAGTAGCATCTATATTTGTCATCTCCTAATGCAAGACTATGTCACAGTGGATGGCCAATGACCAATAACATCAAGGGATAGGTGACAGTGATAATGATAGTCCATTAATTACTCTCATTATATACATATATATGATATATATATCATATACATAAAATATATAAGGGTCATTATATATATATATGTATACACACACACACACACACAGAGAGAGAGAGAGAGAGACAGAGACAGAGACAGAGAGAGAAAGAGGAGACAGAGTTTCGCTGTGTTGCCCAGGCTGATCTCAAACTCCTGGGCTCAAGAGATCCACCTGCATTGGCCTCCCAAAGTGCTGGGACTATAGGAGTGAGCCATCACACCCTGCCAAACTCTCATATCTTTAACAATTCTGGCTTTTCCAGGTCAAGTTGAATTTTATAAATTAATTTTACATGTACAATAAATATTAATAAATTCCTGCTGGCCAGAAGCCATAAAACCTGTGATTTAATGGGATTTACATTCTAGACAAAACTGGGCAGTGTCCGAATTGGAAAAGGTATTCTGAAATGATAGATCACCCAGGTGTAGTGCATATCTCTGAGTCAGCTAAGGGTGCCAATCTGAATCATCATCAACCAAAAGTCTATGCCCAGGTATAAACAACAGTCTCTACACAACTAGAATAGGTGGGAGTGGAGGATGGGTGAAGCATAAAAGTAAAATTTCTCCTTATTTAAAACCAATCATCCTTTATAAAAATTCACTGAGCAATTAATTGACACAGGTCCTCTCATGTCTTGAATTTAATTTTAGTCTAACAGTTGAAGATGAAGCTTATTGTTTTATTTTACCGACAGGTATGTCACTTCCAATTGTAGAGCAGGCAGGAAGCATGACATTCATTCATTCACTTACTCATTCACTCATGCCTGGTTGATTCAGCAGATATTTACTGAACACCAATTTTACATCAGGAAGCAGGAATTCAGACAAATATGGACATGAAGTTTGTCTTCAAGTACGTCACAATCCAGTGTACCATCTCACAGTCCAGTTGTGAATGATTTTAATTGGACAGTGGTCACCTAATTAATAATTTCTACTTAAAAGGTTAATTGCTCTGAGCTTATGTAATTAATGAAATTCTTCCTTTTTTCTTATCTTTATGTAAAAGGCAGCTGAAAAAAAAGGAAAATGTAGAATACTGGTCTTAAAAAGGGGTGCTGCTCTTTCAATGATTGTGCAATTAATCAAAAACATTTACATACCTTTAAAAAAATGCAGAAACCAGTGGGAATTGTACACATGAGTTATTTCAGTTATGTGGCAAATATCTTAAAAATAAGATGCTTAATGAACAGTAAAAATATAAAAATGAAGCAAGTATTCAATGAATGATTCTGGCAGACCCAAACATAAAAAGCAATTGTACATTATCTTAATACTCTGGCCTATTTCTGTAAAATTTTTCAAAAATCTCATAAATATAAAGAATGCTATTTCAGTAAATTCATTCAGTGAAACCAAATGCATTTATTTGACATCTTGTTTTCTAAGTAAATTAAAACTAATTTGAATATTTTTGGTACTTCTGAAATTCAAGTAACTTAATACTTTCTATGGTTACTAGGAACTGTAGCTAATTATCTATGAATAAAAAAAACAATTAACCAGGGTAATGATGTTCCTCCTATGTCCTCATTTATTTACATGAAAGTGCCAGTACCTTACAATCTTTTTAATTTATTTTCCTTATTCATTTGTTTAAACAATATTACTGAGCATTAAATATATACAAGTCAATATCCTAGTCCAATGTAAAGAGGAGTAAGAGATGATTTGTTTTCAACAAGCTTGTAATTTAACAGAGGCAATAAGATAGGCAGCCACATTGCCACAAAATCCAAATAGAATATCTGAGAAGTCAATAGAGAGATTTAATGTATGACATGAGTTGAGGGGAGGGAGGATCTCTACTGAGGGTAAAGTAGGAAACACAGAAGGCTTTAAGGAGGTGGTGGTATTTAGCTTGCCCTTGAGCTTGATATTGGCAGGGGTGGATGAAGGGACATTGCAAGCTGAGGAAAAAGATGGGAAAAGACAAAGTGCTCCAGTTTGTCTGGAGTATAACATAAAATAGAAGATTTGGAAGATCAGCCTGGGCCAAAGAACTGATTACTAAGTAATAGAATTTTGAGTGGAGGTAATAGAAAAGGAATAATTGAGACAAAATCCTCCCAAATTTAATCAAGAAAAACAATAGGTATCTAGGAATTAAAGAAACACAGCATCTCTAATTGGCTAATATCAAAACACCCTTCCCCCTGGCTTTTCATCCTATAAAGCGGAAGACTGCAGAGACACTCACTAATCATCCAAGAGATGCTCCTTAAGGTGTGGTTGGGAGGGGCTATCAGAAGTCTCCTCTTTTTCTTACCAGAAATACATTCATACTAAAATTATTCTAAATCATGCAAAGTCTACATGACAGGACTCATCTCAATGATTCAGCATATGAGTCATGGCAACTCATGATCAGTGTTTTTCATTGCAAATAATCTAATATTTCCATCAATACAGGATATCCCACAGAATGGTACAGGCATACTTCACTTTATTTTGCTTCACAGACACTGCATTTTTTGCAAATTAAAGGTGGCTGCAATCCTATAGCAAGCAAGTCTATCGGCACCATTTTTTCAAAAAGCACATGCTCACTTTGTGTCTCTGATTCACAGTTTGGAAATTCTTGCAATATTTCACAATTTTTCATTATTTTCATTATTATTATTAAGATATTATAATTATTATTCCATTATTATCATCCACTATTTTCATTATCTGTTCTGGTAATCTGTGATCAATGATCTTTGATGGTACTATTGTAATTGTTTGGGGGCACCATGAGCCACTCCCATATAAGATTGCAAACTTAATCAATAAGCATTATATGTGTCCTGACTACTTCACCAACCAGTCATTCCCCAATCTCTCTCACTCTCCTTGGGCCTCCCTTTCCCAGAGACACAACAATATTGAAATCAGGGCAATTAACAACCCTACAATTATCTGTAAGTGTTCAAATGAGAGAAAGAATCACATGTCTCTCACTGTAAATCAAAAGCTAAAAATTAAGCTTAGTGAGGAAGGCATGTCGAAAGCTGAGGTAGGCTCAAAGCTAGGCCTCTTGTACCAAGTAGTCAACTCATGAATCAAAAGGAAAAGTTCTTGAAGGAAATTAAAAGTGCTACTCCAGTGAATACATGAATGATATGAAAGTGAAACATTATTGTTTATATGGAGAAAGTTTGAGTGGTCTGGATAGAAGATCAAACCAGCCACAACATTCCCTTAAACCAAAGCCTAATCCTAAGTAAGGCTCTGGCTGTCTTCAATCCTATGAACGCTGAGAGAGGTGAGGAAGCTGCAGAAGAAAAGTTGGCTGATGAGGTTTAAGGAAAGAAACTGTCTCCATAACATAAAGAGGAAAGTAAAGCAACAAGTGCTGATTTAGAAGCTGCAACAAATGCTGATTTAGAAGCTGCAGCAAGTTATCTAGAAGATCTAGCTAAGATAATTGATGAAGGTGGCCACATTAACAACAGATTTTCAATGTAGGTAAAACAGTCTTACATTGGAAAAAGATGTCATCTAGGATTTTCATGGCTAGAAAGGAGAAGTCAGCACCTGGCTTCAAAGCTTCTAAGGACAGGTTGACTCTCTTGCCAGGGGATAATGCAGCTAATGACACAATATGAAGCCAATGCTCCTTTTAGCACTCCAAAAATCTTAGGGCCCTTAAGAATTATGCTAAATCTACTCTACCTGTGCTCTATCAGTGGAACAACAAAACCTGGATGACAGCACATCTGTTTACAGCATGGTTTACTGAATATTTTATGTCTGCTTAAGAGACCTAATTCCCAGAAAAAAATTCTTTTCAAAATATTTCTTCTCATTGACAATGCATCTTATCACTCATGAGCTCTGATGGAGATGTACAAGGAAATTAATGCTTTCATGCCTGTTAATACAACATCCATTTTGTAGCCCGTGGATTAAGGAGTAATTCTGAATTTTCATTTCTTATTATTTAAGAAATACAGTTTGTAAGGCTATAGCTGCCACAGCTAGTGATTCCACTGATGGATCTAGGCAAAGTACATTGAAGACCTTCAGAAAGGACTCATCATTCTAGATGCCATTAAGAACATCCATTATTCATGACAGGAGGTCAAAATATCAACACTAACAGGAGTTTGGAAGAAGTTGATTCCAACCTTCATGGCTTCTTTGAGGGGTTCAAGACTTCAGTGGAGGGAGTAGCTGCAGATGTGGTAGAACTAGCAAGAGAACTAGCATTAGATGTAGAGCTTAAAGATGTGACTGAATTACTGCAATCTCATGATCAAACTTGAATGGATAAGGAGTTACTTTTTATGGATAAGAAAAGAACATGGTTTCTTGAGATGGAACCTACTCCTGGTGAAGATCCTGTAAATTTTGTTGAAATGACAACAAAGAATTTATGATATTACAGAAATTTATTTTATAAAGCAGCACCAGTGTTTGAGAGGACCGACTCCAATTTTGAAAGAAGTTTTACTGCGGGTACAATGCTAACAAACAGTATTGCATGCTACAGAGAAGACTTTCCTGAAAGGAAAAGTCCCCCGATGCAGTGAACATTCTTATTTTCTTATTTTAAGAAATTGCCTCAGCTACTTCAGTCTTCAGCTACCACCACTCTCATCACTCAGCAGCCATCAACATTGAGGCAAGACCCTCCACCAGCAAAAAGGTTATGACTTATCAAAGGCTCAGGTGATCATTAACACTTTTTAGCAATCCTGTATTTTAAATGAAGGAATGAACATTTTTAGAAATAATGCTATTACACACTTAACAGACTACAGTATAGTGTAAATGTATCTTTTTATGGACTGAGGAAATTTTTTTAAATTGTGTGACTGATTTAATCGCTATATTCACTTTATTGCAGTGGTCATCTTCTCCCAAATATTAGGTCTCTGCATCTCCAATGCCTTGTTATTTTTCTCATGTTGTTAAGCAGATAATTTAAAAACATTTTGACCATGCTTTCTCATTCTCAGTGAAAAGACTGATTCTGTTTCCTAGTCCACCATTACTGGAAGTGAACGTCCTATCTAGAATTTTAATTTTTCTTCACCCATTCACTAGGCTGCCTCTCATTTGTCTAGAGTTTTCGAAGGAATGGAGAGATAGCTGGGGCAAAAGGTAGGAAAAGTCGTACTTAACTGACACCAATATTATCTGCTATTGGTTTCTTCTGTGTGATGCCAATGTTAAAGCTGTCTCATTTTCTCTTGAGCACTCTAGTGGGCTTATCCTAGGGTCTCCTGCCTGGCCCCATGCACTGTCCCTCCCTGGATTTAGGCAACACTCCTCACTGACGATGTGTGAGCCCCCTCTGCATCCAAAGCTTCATTTTAGGATCTTTATGCTGAGGCTGCCTGGCTTCTTACAAGAAGCCTTCTTCAATGGAATCTTTTCCAAAACAATTCCAGGACAAAGTTCCTACTTCATATTGCATATCTGATTCCTAAAACATCATACGTCTTTGAGCCATCCTCAGAGGGATGATTTCCAAACACTTTTCCTCAGCTCTTCCACCATGGAATGCTTTAGCCAGCTTCTGGCCTTTTTCTTTATTCATGAATGAGTCAGACATGGCTATGTCCCTTTAATCCAGGGTCCCACTCAAAGCACTCTGAGTGATCTTTAGAAATCCTCTCTCCATGGGCTCACGGTGAAGGGAAAGAGCCTTCATACCATCGCCTTGGCAAGGGTAGGCTTCATAGTGCAACAATTTTCCTTATAGAAGAAGCCCTTAGTTTCTAGCAACTCCAAGCCTCTTCACTTTCAACCATTTTGTGTTTGAATGGGAGTAGTGGCTAAGAAGAGCAAAACTACTTTATATCACTTATTTTGAAAACTGGCAAGAAAAGAAATCAACTTCTCATTTTGGAATGCAGGGCTAGTTTGCCCCTATTGCTTGAGGTCTCAGACAAAATGGAGACATACTGAGTCCCAATGTAATAGCGCCTTCAAAAGGGACAAGCATGAGGAGACATAACATTTCTAGGTTACCTACTCTATGCCATCTCCTATACTATGTATTTTAGAGTACATATTTTTTTCATCTTCTTCTCCCGACCTTATGAAGCTACACTAATCACTGATTGAAAATTCCTATTAAATTAACCTGTATTTTCATCTTAACATTGGATAAAACAAGATTTTTTAATGTAGCAAGAAAAGGTTCTAAAATTAAGAAACATAGTAAGTTAAGAAAATGTGCTTTATGGATTCGACTTAGAGAAATAGGATAATTATCAAACTTCTTCAAACTTTTCCATAAACTGGAAATAAATTTTCTGTCTGCATTCTCGTCTGTTGCGTAATGGGTAAATTACATGAAATAATATTTGTCTTTGTTTTTCTTCTTTGTTTCATGTAATCACAGTGCCCTTTTAATTTCTCTTCTAACCTCCACTCCCATGAATTCGCTGGTTTGTTCCGCATTACCATATTCTGCATAAACAGTACAGATCTCTGGTTGATTTCCCAGCCCTAGTAGTGTCCTCTTTTACTTGTCCATAAACACTGCTAGGAAACTAATCTTCACAGCACACTGTTTTTATTGTATCACTCTTTAATCCAAAAAAATTACCAAGGCATCCTACTGGTAGTTATATTTCCTGGGAGAAGTAGTTAAGGCCAAGACCACTAAACCTTGACCTGCAAAAATGAATGATGCCACAGCTAAATCTTCAAGAAACATATAGTCAAAAAAAATCCATTCTATTATTTATTTTTAGCTCAAGTCCTTGGCTCCAAGCCCCAATCTAGTTCTACCCTACTGCCTACTGAACTTCTGTTTAGCCTAGACTACCTCAGGTCTACACAGTATTTTTCTTGGCCTCTGTTTCAGTTCCTTCCCAGTTTTGTATGAAAGTGAATGATTAATCTGAAGAGGAACCTACCCATAGCTGCCTTAAAAAGATGAATTCCAAGAGACAAAAGTGCAAGAGAAATATATGGGGGAAAGATCCCAGCCCAGTCCTCTATACAATTCCTTTACTAACCCTGCTAAAAGCCCCAGACCAGGGGGCTGCTGGCAAGATGGTCGAATAGGAACAGCTCCGGTCTGCAGCTCCCAGCAAGATCAATGCAGAAGGCTGCATTTCCAACTGAGGTACCTGGTTCATCTCACTGGGACTGGTTAGACAGTGGGCTCAGCCCACAGAGGGCAAGCAGAAGCAGGGTGGGGCATCACCTCACCCAGGAAGCACAAGGGGTTGGGGAACACCCTCTCCTAGCCAAGGGAAGCCATGAGGGACTGTGCCATGAGGAATGGTGCATTCCCACCCAGATACAATGATTTTCCCATGGTCTTCTCAACCTGCAGACCAGGAGTTTCTTTTCATATCCCATTGGCACCTGGAATGCCAGCAAGACAGAACTGTTCACTCCCCTGGAAACGGGGCTGAAGCCAGGGAACCAAGTGGTCTAGCTCAGTGGATCCCAGCCACACGGAGCCCAGCAAGCTAAGATCCACTGGTTTGAAATTCTCGCTGCCAGCACAGCAGTCTGAAGTCAACCTGGGACACTCCAGCTTGGTAGGGGAAGGGGGCATCCACCATTACTAAGGCTTGATTAGGCAGTTTTCCCCCCACAGTGTAAACAAAGCCGCCGCCTGGAAGTTCGAACTGGGCGGAGCCCACCGCACCTTGGCAAAGCTGCTGTAGCCAGACTGCCTCTCTGGATTCCTCCTCTCTGGGCAGGGCATCTCTGAAAGAAAGGCAGCAGCCCCAGTCAGGAGCTTATAGATAAAACTCCCATCTCCCTGGGACAGAGCACCTGGGGGAAGAGATGGCTGTGGGCACAGCTTCAGCAGACTTAAATATTCCTGGCTGCCAGCTCTGAAGAGAGCAGTGGATCTCCCAGCACAGCATTCAAGCTCTGCTAAGGGACAGACTGCCTCCTCAAGTGAGCCCCTGATCCCCGTGCCTCCTGACTGGGGGACACCTCCCAGCAGGGGTCGACAGACACCTCATACAGGAGAGCTCCGGCTAGCATCTGGCAGGTGCCCCTCAGGAACAAACCTTCCAGAGGAAGGAACAGGCAGCAATCTTTGCTGTTCTGCAGCCTCCGCTGGTAATACCCAGGCAAACAGGGTCTGGAGTGAACCTCCAACAAACGCCAGTAGACCTACAGCAGAGGGACCTGAAAACTAACAAACAGAAAGGAAGAGCATCAACATCAACAAAAAGGACGTCCACACCAAAACCCCATCCAGAGGTCACCAACATCAAAGATCAAAGGTAGATAAATCCACGAAGATGGGGAGAAACAAGTCCAAAAAGGCTAAAAATTGCAAAAACCAGAATGCCTCTTCTCCTCCAAAGGATCACAACTCCTCGCCAGCAAGGAACAAAACCGGACAGAGAATGAGTTTGACAATCTGACGGAAGTAGGCTTCAGAAGGTGGGAATAACAAACTCCTCCGAGCTAAAGGAGCGTGTTCTAAGCCAGCACAAGGAAGCTAAGAGCCTTGAAAAAAGGTTAGAGGAATTGCTAACTAAAATAACCAGTTTAAAGAAGAATGTAAATGACCTGATGGAGCTGAAAAACACAGCACGAGAACTTCATGAAGCATACACAAGTATCAATAGCCAAATCGATCAAGCAGAAGAAACGATATCAGAGCTTGAAGATGAACTTAATGAAATAAAGCATGAAGACAACATTAGGGAAAAGAGAATGAAAAGGAACGCACAAAGTCTCCAAGAAATATGGGACAATGTGAAAAGACCAAACCTACGTTTTATTGGTGTACCTGAAAGTGATGGGGAGAATGGAACCAAGTTGGAAAAGGCTCTTCAGGATATTATCAAGGAGAACTTCTCCAAACTAGCAAGACAAGCCAACATTCAAGTTCAGAAAATATAGAGAACACTATAAAGATACCCTTAGAGAAGAGCAACCCCAAGACTCATAATAGTCAGATTCACCAAGGTTGAAATGAAGGAAAAAATCTTAAGGGAAGCCAGAGAGAAAGGTTGGGTTACCCACAAAGGGAAGCCCATCAGACTAGCAGCGGATCTCTCTGCAGAAACCCTATAAGCCAGAAGAGAGTGGGGGGCCAATATTCGACATTCTTCTTTTTTTTTTTTTTTGAGACGGAGTCTCACTCTGTCGCCCAGCCTGGAGTGCAGTGGCCTGATCTCAGCTCACTGCAAGCTCTGCCTCCCAGGCTCACACCATTCTCCTGCCTCAGCCTCCTGAGTAGCTGGGACTACAGGTGCCCACCACCATGCCCGGCTAATTTTTTGTATTTTTAGTAGAGACAGGGTTTCACCATGTTAGCCAGGCTGGTCTCAAACTCCTGACCTCGGGGTCCGCCTGCCTCAGCCTCCCAAAGTGCTGGGATTACAGGCGTGAGCCACCATGCCTGGCCTAACATTCTTAAAGAAAATAATTTTCAACCCAGAATCTCATATCCAGCCAAACTAAGTTTTATAACCAAAGGAGAAAAAAAATCCTTTACAGACAAGCAAATACTGAGAGATTTTTGTCACCACCAGGCCTGCCTTACAAGAGCTCCAGAAGGAAGCACTAAACATAGAAAGGAACAACTGGTACCAGCAACTGCAAAAACATGCCAAGCTGTAAAGACCATTGATGCTATGAAGAAACTGCATCAAATAACAGCCAAAATAACCAGCAAGCATCATAATGACAGGATTGAGTTCACACTTAGAATTATTAACCTTAAATGTAAATGGGCTAAATGCCCCAATTAAAAGACACAGACTGATCTCATTCTCACTTCTATGTGAAATCTAAAATAGTCCCACTCATAGAAACAAAGAACAGAAAGGTGGTTAGCAGGGGTCAAAGGGGAGGGGGAAATGGGAAGATGTTGGTCAGATGGTACAAACTTTCAGTTATAAGATGAATAGCTTCTAGGGAACTAATGCAATGGATGACGACTATATTTTGTAATAATGTATCATATACTTGAAATATGCTAAGAGGAGATTTTGCGTTTTCTGACCACATACACACACACAGACATACAAAGATAACTATGTGAGGTGATGGATATGTTAATTAACTTTATTGTGGTAATTATTTCACAATGTATACATATGTTGAGACATCATGTTGTATACCTTAAACATATTTAATTTTTATTTATCAATTTTACCTCAATAAAACTGGAAAAAGGAAAAAAAAAAAAAAAAGACACAGACTGGCAAATTGGATAAAGAGTCAAGACCCATCTGTGTGCTGTATTCAGGAGACCCATCTCATGTGCAAAGACACACATAGGCTCAAAATAAAGGGATGGAGGAATATTTAGTAAGCAGATGGAAAGCAAAAAAAAAGTAGGGGTTGCAATCCTAGTCTCTGATAAAACAGACTTTAAACCAACAAAGATCAAAAGAGACAAATAAGGGGATTACATAATAGTAAAAGGATAAATGCAACAAGAAGAGCTAACTCTTTGAAATATACATGTACCCAATACACGAGCACTCAGATTCATACAGCAAGTTCTTAGAGACCTACAAAGAGACTTAGACTCCCACACAATTATAATGGGAGACTTTAACACCCCACTGTCAATATTAGGCAGATCAACAAGATAGAAAATTAACAAGGATATTCAGGACTTGAACTCAGCTCTGGACCAAGCAGACCTAATAGATGTCTACAGAACTCTCCACCCCAAATCAATAGAATATACATTCTTCTCAGCACCCCATTGCACTTATTCTTAAATTTACCACATAATTGAAAGTAAAACACTCCTCAGAAAATGCAAAAGAATGGAAATCATAACAAACAGTCTCTCAGACCACAGTGCAATCAAATTAGAACTTAGGAATAAGAAACTCACTCAAAACCACAAAACTATATGGAAACTGAACAACCTGCTCCTGAATGACTACTGGGTAAATAACAAAATTAAGGCAGAAATAAACAAGTTCTTTGAAACAATGAGAACAAAGACACAACATACCAGAATCTCTGGGACACAGCTAAAGCAGTGTTTAGAGGGAAATTTATAGCACTAAATGCCCACAAGAGAAAGCGGGAAAGATCTAAAATCAACACCCTAACATCACAATTAAAAGAACTAGAGAATCAACAGCAAACAAATTCAAAAGCTAGCAGAAGACAAGAAATAACCAAGAAAGATCAGAGCAGAACTGAAGGAGATAGAGACATGAAAAACCCTTGAAAAAAAATCAGTGAATCCAGGAGATGTTTTTTTTTCTTGAAAAGATCAACAAAACAGATAGACAGCTAATCAGACTAATAAAGAAGAAAAGAGAGAAGAATCAAATAGACACAATAAAAAATGATAAAGGGGATATCACCACTGATCCCACAGAAATACAAACTACCATCAGAGAATACTATAAACACCTCTATGCAAATAAACTATAAAATCTAGAAGAAATCATTAAATTCCAGGACATATACAGCCTCCCAAGTCTAAACCAGGAAGAAGTCGAATCCCTGAATAGACGAAAAACAAGTTCTGAAATTTAGGCAGTAATTAATAGCCTACCAGCCAAAAAAGGCCAAGGCCAGAGAGATTCACAGCTGAATTCTACCAGAGGTACAAAGAGGAGCTGTTAACATTCCTTCTGAAACTATTCCAAACAATAGAAAAGAGGGAATCCTCCCTAACTCATTTTATGAGGCCAGCATCATCCTGATACCAAAACCTGGCAGAGACACAACAGAAAAAGAAATTTCAGGTGAATATCTCTGATGAACATCAATGCGAAAATCCTCAATAAAATACTGGCAAACCAAATCCAGCAGCACATCAAAAAGCTTATCCAACACAATCAACTCAGCTTCATCCCTGGGATGCAAGACTGGTTCAACATATGCAAATCAATAAACATAATCCATCACAGAAAAAGAACCAATAAGAAAAACCACATGATTATCTCAATAGATGCAGAAAAGGCCTTTGACAAAATTCAACACCAATTCATGCTAAAAACTCTCAATAAACTAGGTATTGATGGAATGTATCTCAAAATAATAAGAGCTATTTATGACAAACACACAGCCAATATCATGCTGAATAGGCAAAAACTGGAAGCATTCCCCTTGAAAACCGGCACAAGACAAGGATGCCCTCTCTCACCACTCCTATGCAACATAGTATTGGAAGTTCTGGCCAGGGCAATCAGTCAAGAAAAAGAAATAAAAGTTATTCAAATAGGACAAGAGGAAGTCAAATTGTCTCTGCAAATGACATAATTGTATATTTAGAAAACCCCATCATCTCAGCCCAAAATCTCCTTAAGCTGATAAGCAACTTCAGTAAAATCTCAGGATGCAAAATCAATGTGCAAAAATCACAAGCATTCCTATACACCAATAATAGACAGAGAGCCAAATCATGAGTGAACTCCCATTCACAATTGCCACAAAGAGAATGAAATACCTAGGAATACAACTTACAAGGGATGTGAAGGACTTCTTCAAGGAGAAATACAAACTACTGCTCAAGGAAATAAGAGAGGACACAAACAAATGGAAAAACATTCCATGCTCATGGATAGGAAGAATAAATACTGTGAAAAATGGCCATACTGCCCAAAGTAATTTATAGAATCAATGCTATCCATTGACTTTCCATTAAGCTACCATTGACTTTCTTCACAGAATTAGAAAAAAACTACTTTAAATTTCATATGGAACCAAAAAAGAACCCGCACAGCCAAGACAATCCTAAGCAAAAAGAACAAAGCTGGAGGCATTATGCTACCTGACTTCAAACTATACTACAAGGCTACAGTAACCAAAACAGCATGGTACTGGTACCAAAACAGAAATATAGACCAATGGAACAGAACAGAAGCCTCAGAAATAATACCGCACATCTACAACCATCTGATCTTTGACAATCCTGACCAAAACAAGCAATGGGGAAAGGATTCTCTATTTAATAAATGGTGCTGGGAAAACTGGCTAACCATATGCAGAAAACTGAAACTGGACCCCTTCCTTACACCTTATACAAAAATTAACTCAAGATGGATTAAAAACTTAAACATAAGACTTAAAACCATAAAAACCCTAGGAGAAAACCTAGGCAATACCATTCAGGACATAGGCATGGACAAAGACTTCATGACTAAAACACCAAAAGCAATGGCAACAAATGCCAAAATTGACAAATGGGATCTAATTAAACTAAAGTACTTCTGAACAGCAAAAGAAACTATCATCAGAGTGAACACGCAACCTACAGAATGGGAGAAAATTTTTGCCATCTATGCATCTGACAAAGGGATAATATCCAGAATCTACAAGGAACTTAAACAAATTTACAAGAGAAAAACAAAAAAACCCATCAAAAAGTGGGCAAAGGATATGAACAGACACTTCTCAAAAGAAGACATTTATGCAGCCAACAAACATGAAAAAAAAGCTCATCATCACTGGTCATTAGAGAAATGCAAATCAAAACCACAATGAGATATCATCTCACGCCAGTTAGAATGGCGATCATTAAAAAGTCAGGAAACAAGAGATGCTGGAGACGATGTAGAGAAATAGGAACGCCTTTACACTATTGGTGTGTAAATTAGTTCTAGCATTGTGAAAGACGGTGTGGCAATTCCTCAAAGATCTAGAACCAGAAATACCATTTGACATTATGCCATTACTGAGAATAAACACAAAGGATTATAAATCACTCTACTATAAAGACACATGCACACGTATGTTTATTGCAGCACTGTTCACAATAGCAAAGACTTGGAACCAACCCAAATGCCCATCAATGATAGACTGGATAAAGAAAATGTGGGACATATATACCGTGGAATACTATGCAGCCATAAAAAGGATGGGTTCATGTCCTCTGCAGGGACGTGGATGAAACTGGAAACCATTATTCTCAGCAAACTAACACAGGAACAGAAAACCAAACACCACATGTTCTCACTCATAAGTGGGAGCTGAAAAATGAGAACACATGGACACAGAGAGGGGAACTTCACACACCAGGGCCTGTTGGAGGGTGGGGAAATAGGGGAGGGATAGCATTAGGAGACATACCTAATGTAGATGACGGGTTGATGGGTGCAGCGAACCACCATGGCATGTGTATACCTGTATAACAAACCTGTATGTTCTGCACATGTATCCCAGAACTTAAAGTACAATAAAAAATTTTTTTTAAAAGGAAATAATCATATAAACTGGAACTCTCACTCTTTTAGCCAGCCCATTAATTAGTACACAATGAATCTTCAGTTTGTACCGCTCCATCAGGGAAGTCTCTCCATGTTTTGTTAAAAGTGTGGTTGGCCTGGAAAAGATTAATACCTTTCATTTATTGAACAGCTTATAGTTGGGGTGTTCACATTCCATTAGCTCATTTTATACCATAATGATTTTTTGAATTAAGCAGGAAAGCGGGAACATTACTTTCATTTTATTAAAAAAAAAAAAAAAAGAGGAGCTCAGAGAGATCAGGCAGACTTCCAAAGTTCATCTGGCAAGGTAGTAGTTAAAATGATGTTAGAATAGTGGTTTTATATGCTCTTCTTGCTACACCGCAATATACTCGAATGTTCTTTTTCACCTTAGCATGACAATGAGAGTCACTCTCTTAAACCAAAAATGATGACTAGAACAAGAATTTAGGGCCAGAAGCAACCATAGTAGATTCAGGCTTATGTCTTATTGGAGTTTAAACTTCCAACTAGAATTAATATTTTGGTTAGTAATAAAGCTATAACCCAAACTCCAGCCTGTTACTAGATGATTTTCAGCCTTTGGGATATGTCCCATTCCAATCAAGCTGTTCCTTTTCCTGTCTTGAAATGTGCTAACCATATTTAAACATTTAGCTACAACAACTTCAACCAGATGCTAAATTAAATGGAAAAATTTGGGAATTTGATATTTCCCTTTCCCAAATGTCTAATTTTGTACCCTTGCTACACTTCTTACACTTACAATTGACCTTCACCTTTGTTGTTGTTGCCAGTTTAATCACACAATGTTTTACTTCCATGCTATCAATTAAACATTTTTTTCTCAGAAAAAAAAAAAAAGCCCAGACCTAGAAGAGGGTTATGTTTCCATGAGCTCCCCCTAGAGGTTGGAGTGCTCATTAACACTAGTTAGCTATCAAAACAAATTCACAATCCACATTGTATTCAGAATAGACCACGTTCATCCAACATCATTTGCTTGTAATTCAGTAATAAAACACGAACAGATGACATAAGAAATTAAAAAGTGTCGTAGCATTTAGAGAAAGGTTTGACTGGTTGTTTCATTCATTCATTCATTCATTCATTCCATAAATACCTTGGGCTGGAACATAAATTTTACCTTTTAATTTTAGCATAGTTGTCTTTCCAATAGGTACAAATTATAGGGCCTAGAAGAAATAAAGGGCACATTCGGTCAGTATTTGGAAAGAGAAGAGGACCAAAGAAAAGTCTCTTTAAACAACAAAGACTCAGTTTGCCTGTTTCTTTCATTAATTTAACCGTTCAACGTTGTTGAGTGCTCATTATGTGTCAGAATGCATTTGATATGGGAATTGAACAGTGAACAAGGTATGACATCTGCCCTTATGAAGTTTTCAATTCAATGATTGCTGACAGGTCAGGTCACAAAAATAAAGTCACATGAAAGAATGTCAGTGGAGAAATAAGAGCAGACAGCAAAATGGGATAAGTATTCTAGCAGAATGTGACATATGAGTCAAATTTTAAAGGACACATAAATTTGGGTTAGATGGGGGCAGCAGGAAAGAAAGTTGGATAATGTCAAATAAAACTATCAGAGATGTATCATAGACCAATGAATAAACTGGAAATTTACATTTTGACTTCAATAAAACGTTTATTGCAGAATTTTTTAACGTAAGAGGAGAGGCAACACTTACAAATGCCTGGAGGCCTAAATGGCCCAAATTTTCCTCAGGGGCCCAAAAAGGTGATTTAAAATGAATAGAAACTCAGAGGACTGATGCTTAGAAGGGATGGGGTGCTTTAATGATAGAATTCTATCTAAATTATTATTAGAAACACCTTTAATTATTGTAATACTGTCTTAAGGGCCTCAAAAAAAAAACTCAACTAAATTCATTTTATACAATAAGTATATAGTAGACAAGTTTTTTTCCACCAGCCCAACATCATCTTGTGTTTGAGAAAACAAAGATCCAGAGAAGTTAAGTAAACGAAGTTACACAGAAATTTCTGACAGGGGCATGTAAGTGAGATATAATTCACTTCTGCATGTACTATACCAGAATGAAAAAATCAAAACATCGTATGTGGGCAATTACACAGAACTACATTGAAACCATTTGCTTTCCACAATCTGTTATTAAAGTTTGTCTTAATCCATAAACTGTTATTAAGAACTTCTAGAACATGTCAGTATAACAATAAATTTTTGACTGAGATTATTAAAAGCATGCAATTTTATTAATCAAATGATTTTTTAAAAAATCCATTTCCTAAGATTTGGAATTTTCCACTTTCCATGTTCTCCCTATGTTCAAATAAGAAAGGAAAAATACAGATTAGTTGAAAAACCTCTTCGCAGAGGTACCACATTACCATTCAAAATGTGTAAAGTTGGGCTTCTTTCATTTGAAGCTAATATTTGTGAATTACACATTCAATGAAGATTTATTGAGCACTCACTATGTGTACGGATTGTACCAAAGGCTAAGGATAAAACAGCAAAAACAAACATAAAACAAAACAAAACAGAAATAGATCTTGCTCTAGTGGCAAAAAGTGTAGTGAATAGCATGTAAGAACAGCATGTTTTCAAAACTGTTTATTTCAAACAGTATGTTTTCAAAATTATTTATTTCGATATTTTAGTGGCTTTTATTGAAATCAAATTACAGACTCAGATTCTATAATTCCAAACAGATTAGTTCTACACTTTTGCTCTCAAGGCATTGACTTTTTGACAATCTGATGACTGTAAAATGGTATGGCATTGGGTTTGTAATTTGCATATACCTGATAACTAAAGAGTTAGAGCATTTTCTTTCACATATATATGGGCCATTTGTATTTCTTTTGTGAAATGTCTATTTATTTTGCCTGTATGTTTATTGAGTTATCGATCTTGGTTATATTTAGGAATTGTTATATATTGTGGATATTAATCTTTTGCTATCATTTGAATTTTGAGTAAGACACAAATGGCTCGGAGGCTTGATTTTGCCTGTGTCCCTTAGTGAATCTGCTCTCACATATATGTTAGCCAAAGCTGCTCTCACTTTTGTATGCTCAAATCTGTTTCCTGCAACTCCAATCCCTACCCCACCCAAAACTCCTGCCCTGAATTTGCAACTTTTCACTAAGGGTCATTCATCCTGTTCCAGAAGTTCTGAAACTACTTCAAATCCACCATTACATTTATATAGCCCCAACACTTAGAAGAGTATCTGACACACTGTGGTTTTGTAATGGTTTAGATGACACCTTCTTGCTATTCCTTCACATGGTGGAAGGTCAAGGGGATCTCTTGAGCTTCTTTAATAAGGGCATTAATCCCAATCATGAGGGCTCTGCCTCATGACCTAATCACCTGCCAAAGACCCCAACTCCAAATACTATCACATTGGAGATCTGATTTCAACGTATGAATTTGGAGCAGGGGAACATAAACATTTAGACCATAGCTATGGGAAAATAAAACAAACATGAGTACAAATGAAGGCAAGAATCAGGGTTGTATGGACATTTGAGCTTAAAGAGATGATATACAAATTACTATAACATTTCACCAGAGCAAAACCTTTCTGCTTCAGAGTATCTCTTGAAGTTTCTATTTCACGCATTTACCTACACTGGTCTTAAAGATTCTGGCTTCAGAATATGGAACATGCTACTTCCTCCCATTCTTTACTCCTCAGTACCAAACCGACTAAGTCAAATAGTATTTGAGAACAAAGAACATGTATTTCCATCCTTTGACTTCCTATTATGCATCAGGTATTTTTCATGCATCATCACATTTAATACTAAAAACATTACTTTATAAGAAGGCTCATTTTGCAAAAACAAAAATAAAAAGGAATTATAAATTGACAATTATTTCATAAGATTATGGTGAAGAATTTAAATGAGTAAAGTAAGGCTAAAAAGGAGAAGCTACTTGTCCAAGGTGACCAACTCGTGACCTGGTGGAGCCAAGATTTAAAGCCAGGAAAATGTTAAACAATTACAACATATGGTTGTATTTGGCACTAATCCATTCTAAATGTAATCTACTCCTAACCTTGTCCCCCAAGTTTTTTTTAACTAAACATGGATAAATACCTGAGACTGAGTAATTTATAAAGAAGAGAGGTATAATTGGCTCATGGTACTGTAGGCTGTACATGCATGGTGCCAGCAACTGCTTGGCTTCTGGGAGACCTCAGGGAGCTTTTACTCACAGCAGAAGGCAAAGTGGGAGCCAGTGTCTTCCGAGGCAAGAGAGAGAGCAAGAGGTGGGGGAGGTGCCACACACATATGAACCATGAGATCTCGCGAAAACTCACTATCAGGAGGACAGCTCCATGACACGAAGGATCCGGCCCCATGACCCAAACACTTCCCACCATGCCTCACCTCCAACATTGGGGATTAAAATTCAACATGAGATTTGGTGGGGACATATATTCAAACTATATCACTGAACTATATCACTATATCACTTCCCTCCTCAGAGTATTGGGACGCTGAGAGATTGCCCACTTGTTGAATTAAAGCCTTATTTTTTGCTTTCTGATTTTTCAATAAATCGCTAGGCAGCCAGGGTTTTCAAACATAGCATTCCTTTGAGTTCTCCCTTACTATCCACTCCCCATCCATAAAAACCTAGGCTAGAGTGTTTCAAAAATGTGTTGCTGTTTTCCTGAAAAAGCTGTGTTTTGATGCATTACACTTTGGACACCATACCATGTCTAAACATTGAATTTTATATCAGTGCTTCTAGGAGAAGCACAGTGTCTCCCTACCCCATAGTTGACATATACCACAATAAAACTCACGCTAATCCTCAGACACAATGGAAATGCTCGTTTAAATTAATTTTATTAATATCATGTAAGAAATTGCAAGGAAGATGTATTTTCTTAGACATTGAATAGTCTAAGAAGTTAGGATCTAGAGTGGTGAGCATTTGATAAATATTGCATAGTGAAGCTAATGAAAGTCTAATGAGAGTCTAAATGTTTTATAGTCAATCATAATCTTTTTTTTTTTTTTTTTGAAATGGAGTCTCGCTGTGTTGTCCAGGCTGGAGTGCAGTGGTGTGATCTCGGTTCACTGCAACCTCCACCTCCCGGGTTTAAGCGATTCTCCTGTCTCAGCCTCTCGAGTAGCTGGTATTACAGGCATGTGCCACCATGCCTGGCTAATTTTTTTGTATTTTTAGTAGAGATGGAGTTTCACCACACTGGCCAGGCTGGTCTCGAACTCCTGACCTCATGACCCACCTGCTTCGGCCTCCCAAAGTGCTGGGATTACAGGTGCGAGCCACCATGCCCGGCCCCATAATCTTTTAATGTAAACTTAAGTCACAACAGGGAAAATGTCCATATTCAGCTTTACTATTCAATATTATATCCTTTAACAATCAGCATTTCAGTATATATGTAAGATATTTTCCTTCATTCCTTTACCAGTCTCTTCTCTGTCGTCATTTCTGATATAAAACTATATTTTTACATATAATTTTATCTTTAGATAAAAATTTTATTAAAATAACCAGATTCAGGCCGTTGAGCTGTGGTCAGGGGCTGGGGAATTCCAGCTGGTTTACTGCATTGAGTTCTCAAGGGAGGACAAACTAAGTCATAGGAAATTTGGTGTCTATCAGCTGAGTTAGATAAATCTTAAAAATCATATTTCAAATATTTTTCTCTTTTTTCTCTCTCTTTTTTGTTTTTTCAGATGGAGTTTCACTTTTCTCACCCAGGCTAGAGTGCAATGGCACAGTCTTGGCTCACTGCAACCTCAGCCTCCCAGGTTCAAATGATTCCCTGCCTCTAATCAGTTCTGTCCTCTAGACTTTGTAAGTAGATTGAGAACTTAAAGGAAACTTCCCAAAAAATTTCAACAGCTCTAAATTTTCCCATAAAGCATTTGGATTCTTGGGGACGGTAGCAACTGATTGGAAAAACAACTTTTTTATAGAGAATTCAAAACTTTGATTCTCTCTGTTGCTTATATCCATCAATTTTTAAAAATGCAATACTAATTTAACATAGAGACAAGACTATACACTTTAAATATTAAATACAGCCTAAAATGACCAGGTGATCTCTCTCCTCAAACCTTTAAGAAGCCTCTGAAAAATCTAAACCATCTGTGATTGCTAAACTCTGGTATTTTAATCTAACAAGTCAAGAAAGGTGGCAATTTTAATCAAGAATTCCCCTCCCTCAATTCCTCATAAATTTAGTATTAAATTTTGTTACTGGCTAATGTAAAATGTCTAGTATCCACTCCTCCCCAGCTCACTTCCTTCCCCATTCCTTATCTAGGAAGGATGTGGTTTCTCTCTATCTCAGGGGCAATTAATGTTTCCAGAAAGTATGCATCAATGTCTCATTATTTTAGCACACAACCGAAATTTTAAGTTTAAGGAAGGCCTCTGGACATCCTAATATCTTAGTTTGTATTTAGTTGTCTGAAAAGAATGACACATGATGGTTTGTAAAAGTATACTTAAAGACTTATTCAACCAGCCTATTTCTAAAGCCCTAGGAAATGCTTACTGGTGAGAGAAAGTTAAAACTGCCTGACAGCTAATTAAAGCGCGCGCGCACACACACACACACATTTCTCTTATTGTACTAGAATAATGCCTGAATAAATGAAAACATAAATCAGAAGCCATATTACTTTGTATTTATAATTTACCTTAACGGTAATGCTTTACTCCTTAATTACCAAATGAAATGAATGAGAGGTAGCCATATATAGATTTCCATGATTTACAGAGCCATATAATATCAACTTATATAGATGTGGCATTTCATATTACAGTCTCTCATTATCACTATAAACCTCATGAGAGCATTCCTGTAAAATCATGTGTTATCTATGTTTTTCAACTGAGTGAGCTAAGACTCAGACAAATTCATAGATTTGCCCAAAGCTGCAAAGCTAGTGTCAAGAGTGAGGCTCATTCCTGGTCTTTAACCCAGAATCTGGTGCTACTTATCCATAAAGAAAGCCCCATGTTCTCTACTGCCAGGATCAGACAGGTTCTTAGATATTATCCTAGAAACTACATGTGGTACAAAACTTGAGCAAGTTGCCAAAAATAGGTTTTTCAATTATTGGGGTGATGTTGCTACATAGAATAGTAAAGAAAATGAGCTTTGAGGTCTATCAACACTTGATTCTTTCCCTCTCTCCTGAACTGACTCACTCTGGGAACTTAGACAAATTATTTAACTTCTGTGTACCACAAAAACTTTACAAAATTATTGTGAGTAATAAAAGTAAAATACGTGGCTCCTCAGGGACACTCATTAATGGGAGTTATAAAAGGAGTGAAATGCCCCAGCAGAGGAGAAAACGTTTGGGGAATCAGCAGAACCGCCTGTGGAGCTTTGAAAATGCTGGTTTCTCTTAACTGGGACTATAAGAAAGAAACCAGGCCAAGCACTTGATTACAACTTAATAACACGACACTACAAGATAGAAATTATTTTTCCCAAGTTAAAGAAAACAAGACTGACACTTGAAGAAATTAAAAATGATGGAGCCAGAATTAGAACATAAATCTCCCTAAATCTTTTCACTGCACACTTTATGTTTCTGCATATTCATGTTTGCTGCAACTATGACATATGTTGTCATTGAAGCTGGCTTCAAAGTTAATGTGATTATGGCAATGACGTACTTCTGAACCATAAAATTGTTGATTCTGATTAATGCCACATGAGATGAATAGAATGGAAATACACAGCATTGTGTAAATAGTTAGATTTTCTTTGCAAAGACCATGGTTGTTTACTTATTTCTCAAGACTGGACTTCTGAATATAGATCATTTGACTACAATGAATCATCTCTCCTAATAGTACTTACTATGGATGTCATCTTCAAGTAGGACATTCTATAATTTAACTCCCTTTCAATGAAATCATATTTTATATGCAAAGAAAGCTCATCCACACAATACCTAAAAATACGTAGTTGTAAATTTACATATAATTCATGTTTTCAGTATATCCATTATTTTGTAGAAAGTTTAACTGTTATGATGACATATTTGTAATATTAAGCTTCAGTATGATAGTCTAATGTCTACATGAATAGAACTCATAGTCATTTTCATTCATTCAATTATTCATTCAATCATTATATGGAGTATACACATTGTGTTAAGAATAAAATGGTGAATAAAATCATCAGGGTCCTCTTTACGAAGCTTTCATTCTAGTTAGAGAGATTGATGTTACTCAAGTAATCCCATAAGTAAGTGTAAAAATGCAACCATCTTAGGAACCATTAAGAAAACACATAGAGTGACATAAGAAGTCATAATTGGAAGACTTTTCTGATAAAGTGCACTATGAGTTCTGAACAATGAACAAACTTCATTAGGTAAAGAGTTATTAGTTAGTTAGGACTAATATGCAGGCAAAGAGAGGAGTCTGTGTAAATGCCCCGTTCTAAGAACTAAAAGTACTAACTAGAAGACTAACAGAGAGAGGAAGCTGAGGTGGAAATTAAATGAGAACACACGATGCAAAGCCTAGTAGGCTTAGGAAGAATTTTTTTCTTTATCCTAAGAGCATCTGCAGATGTGGAAGGATTGCAAGCCAGAGAATGACTTGTCAAATTTTTATTTTATTTTATTTGAAAAAGATCTATCAGACACAGTGGCTCACACTTGTAACCCCAGCACTTTGGGAGGCCGAGGCAGGCAGATCACGAGGTCAGGAGTTCGAGACCAGCCTGGCCAACACAATGAAACACCGTCTCTACTAAAAAAAATATAAAAATTATCTGAGCATGGTGTCAGACACCTGTAATCCCAGCTACTTGGGAGGCTGAGGCAAGAGAATCTCTTGAACCTGGGAGGCAGAGTTTGCAGTGAGCTGAGATGGTGCCACTGCACTCCAGCCTGGGCCACAGAGCTAGACTCTATCTCAAAAAAAAAAAAGAAAAAAAGAAAAAGGAAAAGATCATTTTGGCTGCTTTGGATAATAGATAGGAAGGAAACCAGAAGGCATATGTGAGAGTAGATTATGGTTTGAGCCAGGGTAGTGGTGGTAGTAAAAAATTACACAAATGCAAAAGATATTTAGGAAGTAAAATCATGAAAGAAGAATTGTGCTATAATTTGCTGAAAGGGGTGAACAAAGACAGGCAGATTTGGTGAGGTGAATAGGGAGAGGGCAGAGAGGGCTTAGATCATGAGTTCCATTTTGGATATGCCAAGTTTGAGGTGTCATTGAAACATCCAGGTGAAAACATAGGCCTTTAGATATTCAAGTTTGGAGCTCAGAGGAGAAGTCTAAGTAGAGATATGAGTATTTGAGCCATCTGCTGATAATTGAGCCTAGGGGAAGAGCACAAAAAGTGAGAAAAGAGGGGCTAAGATCACATTTGGAGGCAGTACAATATAGGACAGGGGAGGATGAACATAAAAAGATGAGTGGTAACAAATGCTCAGAGAAGAAAGAGAAAAGCCATGGAGGGTTATGTCAAAAAGTGAAGGGAAAAGGTAGTTTAAAAGAGGAAAAGATCGATCTCAACTTGTGCTGCCCAGAGGTTAAGTATCATGAGGTCTAAAAACGTGGCCAAACCTGTTGTATTGTTTTACTCCATTATATGTGCCTCTTGCATTTTATTATTTTAAATATTTATATACATATATTTAACTGCCAAAACATTTTATGGCTAACCAGGCATGTGAAACCTTTGTAAACAAAGGAATTTTTTGGTCCTGGGAGGCACCAAATAGATAATAAAGCCATGCTTCCTGATTATATTTCTCAGAGTAGGTAATTAATTGTTGTCACCAGGTACTGCTAACACACACACATGATCTTAGAATCACTCAATTGTAAAATGTCATGTGAAATCAAAAGCATTTTGGAAACCATGAAAATGAATTTCAAAATTTCTCAGAGCCAAGTGCGTTTGTTAAAAAGTTAAGTAAAAGATGATAAAAAGTTAAGTAAAAGATGTATAACCTCTGTTAGATCACGGAAACAAAACCTATCTATTTGCAATATGTAAAACACATATAAAACAAAGCGACTAAGGAAAACTAATAATGGGAGAACAGGGGCCGGGCACTGTGGCTCACGCCTGTAATCCCAGCACTTTGAGAGGCCAAGGCAGGCAGATCACCTGAGGTTAGGAGTTCGAGACCAGCCAGAATGGCCAACATGGTAAAACCCCGCCTCTACTAAAAATACAAAATTTAGCCGGGCATGGTGGTACGCACCTGTGGTCCTAGCTACTCTGGAGGATGAGGCAGGAGAAACACTTGAACCTGAGAGACAGAGATTGCAGTGAGCCAAGATCACGCCACTGCACTCCAGCCTGGGGGACAGAGTGAGACTCCATCTCAAAATAAATAAATTAATGAATTAAATTTAATTTAAAAAAAGAACAGGAAATGACACGATAGGCAAATGCAAAGAAAAATATATTTTCAGTCAAAATGGAATGCAAGACAAAAAAAGCATTAAATTTTAAAAAAGAAAAGTTTCTTATGATAGAAGCCAAGTATAAATAAAGATCCACTAAATGTGAATATTTATAATGAAATAAAATTGTATTGAAAAGTATAAAGCAAAATTAAAACAAGTGTAATACAAGGATGAATACGCAGAAAACAATGTGAGGAAAATTCACTTATCTTACTATATCAGTTTGCTAGGGCTACTGTAACAAAGTACGAAAAACTGAGTGGCTTAAACAAGAGAAATTTATTATGTCACAATTCTGGTGGTTAAAAGTCAAAAAAGATGTCGATAGGTTTATTCCTTCATATAGCTAGAAGGGAGAACCTGTTCCATGTCTATCTCCTATCTAGTGGTGGTTTGCTAGAAATCTTTAGTATTCCTTGGCTTATAGCAGCATAATTCCAGCGGTGTTCTTTCTGTGTCTACATTGTTTCTAAATTTTACCTTTTTGTAAGGAGATAGTCATTCTGAATTAGGGCCCACAATAGTGACCTCTTCTTAACTTGATCATCTGCAAAAACCCTATTACCAAATAAGGTCGTATACATAGGCACTAGGGGTTATAATTTCAACATTTTTTTTGGTAGGGGCAGGCACATAATTCAACCTATAACACTTACTCTAACTTATAATAAATAGGCTAAAAATATATAGGCACCATCTAATGTAACTAAATACAAAATACAACTTTTACAAATGATAATGGAGTATTTGTAAAAACTGACAAAAACCCAAGAGAAATGAAAACATATGTCCATAACTAGATTTATATAAAAATGTTTTCTAGCTAAATTATTAATAAAAAAGCAAAACTGGAAATATCCAGGTGTGCATCATAGGAGAATAGATAAAGAAATTTGGCATATTCCTACAATGGAATACTTCCCCATAATAAGGAAGCAATTACTGATACATGCAACAACATGAATTAATCTCCAAAACATGCTCAGACTAAAAATGTCACACACACAAAAAAGCACATACTCTTAGATTCCATTTAGAGAACAGGCAAACTAAACTATGGTGGAGAAGTATCAGAATAGTGTATGTCTCTGAGGGTGAGAGGTGGAGATTGACTGGGAAGGGGGCATGAGGGAACTTTCTAAGGGGATAGTACTATGGCTTGAATACATGGATCCCTCCAAAATTCGTATGTTAAAACTTAACTACTGAGATGGTAGTATTAGAAGGTGGTACCTTAAGGAAGTGATTAAGTGCCTTCAGGACGTGATTAAGTCATAAGGGCAAGCCGTCAAAAACGGATATAATGACCTTGTAACAGAGACATGAGGGAGCTATTTGACTTTGTTTTGCACTTTTGCTTTAGCCACATGAGGACACAGCAACAAAGCACCATTTTCGGAGCTGAGAGCAACCCTCACCAGACAATGAATCTGCTGGCACCTTGATCTTGGAGTTCCCAGCCTCCAGAACTGTGAAGAATAAATTTCTGCTGCTTATGAATTACCCAGCCTAAGGTATTTTGTTATAGCAGCAGGAACAGACTAAGAGAGATGGTAACATTTCTATCTTAATATGGTGTGCGGTACACCAATATATGAATTTCTTAAACTTTAGCTAATGTATAATTTTAAGATTTTTGTATTTTAGTATATATAAATTTTACCTCAAAACAAGGAAAAAAACCCCGAATAAGTACTGAATACTAGCTAATGATATACATGCTGAAGTATTTAGAGGAAAGTGCACTGATGTTTACAATTTACTTTAAAATGCATGAAAAAATAAGATGAATTAATGTACGGATAGATGTATGGCTAGATTGATCGATATGTGAAAAAGCACATATAGTGAAATGTTAATGGTAGAATCTCGAGGCTGGGTATATGGTGTTCTCTATAATATTCTGTCATCTTTGCTGTATGTTTAAATTTTTTCATAATAAAATGCTAGAAAAATAGACAAAATCAATAAATTATAAAGTTCAATAAATTATCAAACTGTTTATTGTACATTCTCTATTCCAAATGTAATAAAATTTATAAGTAATAACACAAACAACATAAACATTCTGGCCCACTAAAAAGAAATGTAGAAATAAGAAAAAAAAAACTCTCAAATCAAAATTGCAAAATTTAGAAAATAAAAATTATGTAAATATTACATACAAAAATCTTTGGAACACAAGAAAAAGAAATCAATTTCAAATACATGAATGTAAACACTCAATCCAAGGTAGAAAAAGACTAATAGGAAAAAATGAGGAAAGCAGAGAGAAGAAATCAATATGTTAAAAGCAGGAAATAATAACCATATCACAGGGAGTGTGATGGTTAATTTTATGTGTCAACTTGACTGGACTAAAAGATACCCAAATACCTGGTATTTCTAGGAGTGCCTTTGAGGGAGTGCGTTATTTCTTGGAGAGCCTTTGAGGGAGTTTCTGGAAGAGATTAACATTTGAATCAGTGATCTGAGTAAAGAAGATCCATCACCAGTGTGTGCGAACATGATTCAGTCTGTTTAGGGTCAAATAGAAAGGTGAAGGAAGTGCAAATTTTCTCTCTCTTCTTGAGCTGGGACAATTATCTTCTCCTACCCTATAAGCATTGCAGCCCTTGTTTCACAGGTCAAAGGACTTTGAGACTTACACCAATCCTCTATTCCCTACTCCCTCTCTTCTCAGGTCTTACAACTGAATTACACCTCAGACTTTCCTGGGTTTCCAGTTTGCAGATGACATATCATGGGACTTTTCGACCTCCATAGTTGCATGAGCCAATTCTCATAATAAATTTTCTCTTCTGCCGGGCGCGATGGCCTGTAATCCCAGCACTTTGGGAAGCTGAGGCGGGCGGATCACGAGGTCAAATGATCGAGACACGAGACAATCCTGGCCTATATGGTGAAACCCCGTCTCTACTAAAAATAACAAAAATTAGCTGGGCGTGGTGGTACGTGCCTATAGTCCCAGCTACTTGGGAGGCAGAGGCAGTAGAATCGCTTGAACCCCGGAGGCGGAGGTTGCAGTGAGTTGAGATCGCACCACTGCACTCCAGCCTGGCGACAGAACTTTATTTAAATAAATAAATAAATATTAAAAAATTAAAAAATTATCTTCTATTTATATATATTGTAGATAGATACATACATAGTAATGGCTCTGTTTCTCTGAAAAACGCTAATTGGGGGAGGGCTCCTCCAATCGGATGTACCCACCCAAGACTATAAGACAGTGTTTCCAGAACCAGGATTCATGCCAAATAAATTCTGAAAACAAGTAGCAGAATTGGTTGCATTTATTTTGGATTTCCAGAGATAGCAAGGACAGCAGATGTGGTGGTACCATTGAGAGTCCATGTTCTTTGCATTGGCAGCACAAGCCACATCTGGAAATCAGCTCTGCCGTCTTCTTCTCCATGCTGTAGAGGGTCTTTGGAACATTGCTCTTGGGCGTGTAGCCTCCTGGTTTAGTTCTGAGCATTCCAGGAGGTTCTGTGAGCCTCCCAAATACTTTCATGAATCTATTTTCCACTAATATCAGTCAGAATATGTTTTTATTTCTTCCAGATGAGAATCTGGACTGACATACAATAAAACGTAAATGAGTCTGGGTGTGGTGGCTCACACCTGTAATCCCAGCACTTTGGGAGGCAGAGGCAGGAGGATCATTTGAGATCAGGAATTGAAGACCAGCCTGACCAACACGGTGAAACCCCATCTCTACTAAAAATACAAAAATTAGTAAAGTGTGATGGCACATGGCTGTAATCTCAGCTACTCGGGAGGCTGAGGCAGGAGAATCCCTTGAACCTGGGAGGCAGAAGTTGCAGTGAGCCGAGATCACACCACTGTACTCCCGCCTAGGCGACAGAGTGAGATTCTGTCTCACAAAAAAAAAAAAAAAGTAAATAAAGGCTGATGAATACATCTTTTAAAAATACAAACCCATCTTACATCTAAGTATCAATGTTAATATAAAAATCAGTTGGCCGGGCGCGGTGGTTCACGCCTGTAATCCCAGCACTTTGGGAGGCCAAGGTGGGTGGATCATGAGGTCAGGAGATCGAGACCATCCTGGCTAACACGGTGAAACCCGGTCTCTACTAAAAATACAAAAAATTAGCCAGGCATGGTGGCGGGCGCCTGTAGTCCCAGCTGCTCGGGAAGCTGAGGCAGGAGAATGGCGTGAACCAGGGAGGTAGAGCTTGCAGTGAACGGAGATCGCACCACTGCACTCCAGCCTGGGCGTCAGAGCGAGACTCCTTCTGGAAAAAAAAAAAAAAAAATCAGTTAATAGAATACAGCAACTTCTTAGGAGAATACTTCACCATGACTCAGAGGGGTTTTCCCAAAGAAAGATTTTCAGTATTAGGACATCTGCTATAATTAATATAATTAAAAGGTCAAAATAAATAAGCCATTTAATCATTACTATAGATGCCAAAAAAAGTATTATAAAGTTTAATATTTATTACTGATTCAAAAGAAACCTTTGTAAAACTGGAATGAGAGATTATTTCCAACATATAATATGTTTCTTCAAACTCAAATTGCATCATGCCTAATGGGGAAACTATATATTCTGACTAACATCAGGAACAAGATAAGCATCCCACAACTTTAATATTAGTTACTACAATTTTTAAAGAATTAAACAAAGTAAGTAGAAAAAAAGAAGAAATAAGTCACAAAAATTAAAGAACAAGAGAAAAAATGTCATTTATTTTAGATGGTATGATTGTATACCTGTAGGGGCTCGAAGGCATCAACTGATATTCAATTGTAAAGTTAAAAAATAATTAAGCTGGCTAGATACAAATTAATGTAAAAAACATCATGGCTCTCCTACAATGACTTTCTTTACAACTAGTTAGGAAAATGTAGTAAAGATTTTATTTACAATAGCAACAGTAAAAAAAAAAAATTAGGAATAAACGTAAAGGTGTAAGAATTATGTGATGAATAGCCAAAGAGAGATATTTTTAAGAGTTGAATAAATAACAATGCATACTTTTTTAAAATTTTCACTGCTATAGTTGTGTTTATTTCCCTTAATTTATTTTATAAATACAATGCAATCCCAATAAAAATACGCTTTTTTTTTTGAGACTGGGTCTTGCTCCCCTGCCCAGGCTGGATTGCAGTGGTGAGATACTGCAGCTTTGAGCTGCCTGGGCTCAGGTGATCCTCCTGCCTCAGCCTCCTGAGTAGCTGGTACCACAGCTTGCGCTACCACACCCAGCTAAATTTTATTTTTTGTAGAGACAGGGTCTCACCATATTGCCCAGGCTGGTCTCAAACTGCTAGACTTAAGCAATCCACCTGCCTCAGCCTCCCTAAGTGCTGGAATTACAGGTGTGAGCCACTGCACCTGTCCCAAATATGTTTTATGATGGAACAAGGCACGGATTACAAAATTCATGTAGAAAATTAAAGAATACCAAGTCAATAAAGAAGTAATGAAGAAATAGCCCTATCAGATATTTAAATCTGCTATAAAGTATAGTAATTAAAGCAATGTGACATAAGTAATAGAAAGATCAGTAGAATAGAGGAGTTCAGAGAGAGACCTGAAGAGAGAGAGAGGACTTCATATATGATAAGGCAGCATTTTACAATAGTGAAAAATTATAAAGTATTCAAGAGATAATACTGGATAACTGTTTGCCTATTTGGAAAAGAACAAACCAAGCTGTATTCCTACCTAATTCCTTAGACCATGATATATTCCAACTGTATGAAGTGTTTAATGTAAATAAATGAAAAAGTTAAAGTTCTAGATGAAAGCCTGAGAGGATTTTGGGAGGAGGCCTTTCTTGATATTCAAAACATAGAAGCCATTAAAGAGTTTGATAAATGCATTAAAACATTCCTAAACAATGGCAATTATGTATATATAAATACATATACATAATAAATGTATAAGTATATAAATAGCTACACACACACATACATATATGTGTGCATCTATTTTGTGTGTGTAGAGAGAGAGAGAGAAAGGAGAGAGAGTAATCATGTCAGAAAGAAAACACATTGGAAAGGAGTCTGGCAAGAGCTTACTCTGAGAAAGCTTGAGCCACTCAGGTGGCTAAATCCTGGGCAAGATAGAAAGGAAGATGGTGAAGCTCATTCTCTCTCATTCCCTTCTGCAGAGGAGCATGTTCCACCAGGGAGCTTGAACCATCACACTGTGAGAAGCAGGTACTGTAAGAGCTCTAGTAGAGCTGAGACCCATTCAAAGCCTCAAGCTCCAATCCTGAATGTATAACCGCCAAGTCCTTGCTGAGTACAAATAGGAAGTATCTTAGCTTAGGATTATCAGGAAACAGCTTCTGAGATGGAGACTTTCACAATGGATGCTTATCAAAGAAGGAATGGTCTGGGAAACAACATCCGTAGTGGTGAAGGAAGTAGTATTGCATAGAAAGAGGTCATGAACTGCAGGAAACTCGTAGCAGCCAACCCTCTCAGCAGTTGAGAAAATCAGTTATTTAGTCTCAAAGGGCGATCAGGGCAGTTCTCTACAGCATCTACCACAGACAGCAAGAGTGCCCCAAACAAGCCTTGGCTAAGAACAGAGATGAACAAATGCATAAAAATTCTTTTCTAAACGCGCGCACGAGTGTGTGTGTGTGTGTGTGTGTGGTCATTCACGTCTGTTTAGTGTTTGGTCTTAGACTTGTATTTTGTTTACTGCTATATCCTTGTAGATACTTACATAGAACAAACCTTTAGACTCAGTATATGACCAATTAATAGACGTTGAATTAATAAATCCATAAATAAATGACAATTAAATTTTAATTATCTTAAAATATAAAGAATTATTTCAACTATTTGGCCAATATCTGTCAATATTTTTAATGTATAAATCCTTTGGCTTTATAATTGCATATCTAGAAATTTTGCTATAGTGATATTCACATAGATGAGCAAAAACATGTGATAGAATATTGCTTGCTGCATTATTTATGATATTAAGACTATAAACAATATAAAGTCAATAAATATGGAACTGACTAAAGATTAATCCCAGATTGATACAATGGATTATCATGCAGTTGTTCAAAAGGAGGTAGTAGAATGTGCTTGTAAGCAACTATCTCAAACATATATTTTACAATGATAAAAGGATGATACAAAACAGTGGACATAGTGTCCCCACATTTGATACAAACAAAAAGTATACATAGATAAAAATAAAAATCAAGTAAGAACATGATAAAAAACAAAGTGAGGATTTCCTCCTAAATTTCTTTGGGTTTAACAAGGATATTGTCATGTTTTTTACCTCACCTATTAAAAGGGTTTCTGACTTTTCACCCTCCCAAAAATCATAAATAGAGTTACATCTTATTTATTTCAAGTATGCACTTGTAATAATCCTTGCTGGTTTTAGGCACTCTTTTAGATATGAGGAAACTTAGGCACATAGAAATTAAAGGCATTGTCCAAGATATAGCTCTAGTTATACCAGAAACATGCTAGAATGCCACATACCTGACAGCAATCAGGTATTCCTTCTGGTACAAAACAAACATTTCAGATTTCATCTAGCATGAGGTTTTTGGTTAGGTGAGACAGCTGAAAAATAAATTTTGACTTGTGAGAAGAAAAATATTAATAACCAAGTATGAATTTATTTTCAGACATAATGCAGCTGAAATAATCATCCGTTAGGTAAAAGTCTGTTCCTTGGCTAAGTAGGGTGATTTTTTCAGTGTGAATCTGTATAGTACAAACTTCCTGAGAAAAATTAAGAAAACTTTTCTAATGGAACTCTATTACGTAAATCCTTATTTAAATATTCTTGAAATTTTTTTCTTAAAAGAGTTTATATTTCTGTTTAAAGAGGGTGTTTGAAAGCATGTATCATAAAGCTTTCTCTAAAAATCGATTGAGATCCAAAGCTTATTTTGTAGCAACAAGCTTTTGCCCTTTGCTTTTAGCACAATGGTGAAGCACACAGACTGGTGTTAGACTTCCCTTGGTCAAATCTCAGTTCTTCCACTTAATATATGCGTGACCTTGGTCAATTGCATGATATTTCTGTGCCTCAGTGTCCTTATCTGTAAAATGTGTATGATATACTACTACTTATCTCTATTAGCTGTTTTAGAAATTAAACTAGTGAATTGTGCAATATTATAATAGAACCAGTTAGATACCAAGCCTGTGTAAGAGTTATCTATTATTATGCAGAGATATGGCCATGCTTTTAAAGTTTTGCAGTAATAGGAGAAATAACTGGTAGTCCAGATCCTTCTTTCCTTCCTTCTTTAGTAAAGATTTACTAACTAGTTGTTTGGCCGGGCACGGTGGCTTATGCCTGTAATCTTAGCACTTTGGGAGGCCAAGGTGGGAGGATCACTTGCAGTCAGGAGTTCAAGACCAGCCTGGTCAAAATGGCGAAACCCCATCTCTACTAAAAAAATACAAAAATTAGCTGGGTTTGGTGGTGGGCGCCTGTAATCCCAGCTACTGGGGAGGCTGAGGCAGGGAGAATTGCTTGAACCTGGAGGTGGAGGTTGCTGTAAGTGGAGATCGCACCACTGCGCTCCAGCTGGCAACTGAGAGAGACTCCATCTCAAAAAAAAAAAAAAAAAAAAAAAAGATTTGCTGAGCACCTACTTGGTTCAATACACTTATCACCCTTGAGACAAATGTATTTCTATGGGAGAGGATAACCCACCTTGTAATCTTTCTCATTTTCAATATATTTTTACTCTTTTCCTGTACTGAGTGCCCTTAGTAGGGCATGAACTGAATTAATTTTTCTAGCATCCATTGTAAAATTGCTCAGGGTCACCTTGATTCCCTTTCTCACCACAACTTTGCATTTGTGAAACTGCAAACTCAAAATGGGAATGTAGTTCCTGAATAAGGAACAAAATAGTCCATGATATCTACATTTTTCACCTCACCATCATAAATCTTTTTGATCCTATTACCCAAACTAAAACCTAGAACACTGAAATTAAAATGCCGCTTTAAAAGAAATCACAAAAATTCGTGTGCACTGTTTTTTGTTTAGTTTTAATGTGACTTTATACTGAAGTTGATTTACGGTAGAGACAACAGACTTTAACCGTCAGTGTCCCCGTGAAGACAAGAGTTTAAGCTTCAGTGTCCCTTGCTTGCACTGGCTCCTTCGAAGGCATTGGGAGAAGACCTAGCCTTGTAGAACTTGGATGTTGTCTACTTGAAAAATATTTGATGAGTCCTAGCACAAGAAAACTTGATATGGTCCAAAAACCTCATCACTCATTATGAAAGAAACTTGATAGTATCAAGTTTCTCTTGAGACAATTATCTTGATTTTCTCAAATTTCATAACAATTCAACCACTTCTCAGCCTTTTGACTAACATCAAGGGTAAGAAATTAACATGACATTGTCAGTAATGAGCTGTGATGCTGAATGAAACTTTTTAAACTATGAAATTAAAAGTACAATAAACTGTGATAGAAAAAAGACTCAACTGTCTTTTTATTATCTCTATAGCAAATGATATTCCAAAATCAGTGTAAGAGAAAGAAGTGGTCAAGAAGTAAACAATATGCAACCAAAAACTATAGGAAAAAAATATGCCATGTAATTAATGAAATGTGTTACTTTTTTCTAAGTCTTATGGTGTTGTCACCAGTGGAGAGTGTCCAGGTTCTTGGCATCTTGAACAAAGAATTGGACAAAATGCACAAACAAACCTAGGAAGGAACGAAGGGATTTATTGAAAATGAAAGTACACTCCACAGTGTGGGATCGGCCCAGGCATACGGGCTCAAGGACCCCGTTACAGAATTTGGGGGAGTTTAAATACCCTCTAGAGGATTCCATTGGTTACTTGGGGTATGCCCTATGTAAATGGAGAGGATGAAGTAAAATTGCAAAGTTATTTACACGGTATGCCCTATGGAGTTACCTGTCATAGCTGAAGTGTGAATCGGCCTTATGTTCCCTGCCTCCAGACCCATTTTCCTGCCTCAGTGTGTGTGGCATTTTTTTGTTATTTTTGTGTGACTCCTTTTCATATTCTAAATAAACATTCTCTTTCTGTCTAATTTGATATTTTGCATTAAATTTCTTTAAAAGAACCATTTTCGTTATAAAAGCTTTAGGCAACAAAAACTTTGTTGTTCAACTTTGTACAGGAAATAAACATTATACACAGTTGGGTATTTATTATAGAGAGAGGAGATTTCCTATAGGAAAGTGATAGGCTTGGCTGTGAACACACCCAAATCTTATCTTGAATTGCAGCCCTCATAATCTCCACGTATTGTGGCAGGGACCCAGTGGAAGATAATTTAATCACCCGAGCTGTTTTCCCATGCTGTTCTCGTGATAGCAAATAAGTCTCACGAGATCTGATGGTTTATAAAGGGCAGTTCCCCTGCATACACTCTCTTGCCTGCTGCCATGTAACATGCGCCTCACCTTCCATCACGATTGTGAGGCCTCTCCAGCTGTGTGGAACTATGAGTCCGTTAAACCTCTTTCTCTTTATAAATTACCCAGTCTTGGGGATTTCTTCATAGCAGTATGAAAATGGACTAATACAGAAAGCCCAATTGAGATCCTCAAACCAATCAAGAAAAGGACATTAGAACACATGGGCAGAGTGTCTCATCTAGGGCTTGCATACAGAAAAGAGTAAAATAGATTTCATCTGTGATGAACATTAATAACACCTAATATATATGTATAAATATCAAATCACCTAAGATTCACAGAGTGTTGACTATGTACTAGGCACTGTTCTAGGTGTTTCACAGGTATTACATTTTTATCCCCACTAAAGATCAGTGTAATTTAAAATGTTTTATCAACCCTGTGATAAGAAAACTAAGGGACATTGAATTAATCTTTCAATGACCAGGCAACAAGAAATCAGCAGAACCTAACCCAGAGTCCGTACTCTTAACCATGCAGGGTCCTACTTCTAGGTAGCTTATTTTGTACAGTAGGGAAACAAACAAACAAAAGCCATGTAAATAATTAAATCTCAACTTTGTAATTCACTTGCTGTGTGGCCTTGGTCCTCTCTGAGGCCCAGTGTTATTATCCATAGAAAAGATATTAATATGTATATCAGACCTAGCTTTATGAAGATTAAATTACACTCTATGAGTCACCTGAAATAGATATTCAATGAATGCTATAATAGAACAAAGGTGGTGGCTCACGCCTGTAATCCCAGCACTTTGGGAGGCTGAGGCGGGTGAATAACCAGAGGTCAGGAGTTTGAGACCAGCCTGGCCAATATGGTGAAACTCCGTCTCTACTGAAAACTACAAAAATTAGCCAGGTATGGTGGCGGGTGCCTGTAATCCCAGCTACTTGGGAGGCTGAGGCAGGAGAATCGCTTGAACCTGGGAGGAGGAGGTTGCAGTGAGCTCAGATCACGCCACTGCACTGCAGCCTGGGCATCAGAGAAAACTGTCTCAGAAATAAAAAAAAAAAAAATAGAATGGCACAGTGTTCATGAAAGCATTGCAATCCTGACTTATTTCTCTAAATTATTTTAAATTTATGGAATACAATAAATATTTGATACTGTATATTTTCCTCTGTTAATTATCAGCTTAGAGAAGAGTAACAACTCCAAAAATAATGACTAAAGTGTTTTCTTCTTTAACCAAACAATACAAAAAAAAGGAATGTTATTTTATGACATAAGTTGGCATCTTAGCTTTCTTTATCTTTTTCTGTGGAACTTTTTACTACAAAGCCCAAAATATTTGTATTGAAACTGCCACATGTAGTATATTTCTTTTATTTTTTTGAAAAGGGGTTTTGCTTTTTTTTTTTTTTTTTGAGATGGAGTTTCGCTCTTGTCGCCCAGACTGGAGTGCAATGGCGCCATCTCGGCTCACTGCAACTTTCACTTCCTGGGTTCAAGTGATTCTCCTGCCTCAGCCTCCTGAGTAGCTGGGATTACAGGCACCTGCCACCTTGCCCAGCTAATTTTTTTTTTTTAATTTTTAATAGAGATGAAGTTTCACCATTTTGGTCAGGCTGGTCTTGAACTCCTGACCTCAAGTGATGGTTCATTTATTCACAAAACACCTCATCAGAGAAGGAAGGTGTGCTATCATTTTTATAAACAAACCCTCCCTGACCAACCTGTAATTCGTAATCACTGAACCTTAGTCAATGCTTTCATATAACTTACCTCAAATTTTAAATATATCCATTTCATTCTTGCTAGCTTATATTTTGCCTTCCCTTCCATAATAAAACACAGCTCTTATTTTTGATAATCAGTGATAATTGCTAGTCCTGTAATGAAAATATATGACTAAGTGAAGGTGGTTCCAAGAATACAGAAGAATAAAAACCAAACATAATCGGTCATTTCTTGAACATCTATTGAGTAATAACTAGAAGCCATGGATTTACAGCTACCCCAGTGGCAGGTTGACTTATAAAATCAGGTCTTCATTGCTTGATTGATGTTCTGCTTCAAAGTCACGCTTTGTATTTTGACTCAGACATAAGCTTCTATCCATAGAATATGCTTAGTAAATACGTTGAGAAAATAGAGAATGAAAATATAAACAACAATCACAAAGAATGAATATTGCATACAATGAAAAAATATAGATTAGATATAAGATTTAGCTTAATATATAAGGATTACTTAAAGTTAAATTTCAAAAGTGAGCAATAGTCTAGTAAATATTAAATGTACCCATTACATCATTTTTACCATTTTTGTTTTGTTTTTCCAAGTTTTTTTTTTACATGAAAAAAATTGGCAAGAAACTTAAAAGAGGGAGTGGGCATCTTTAAATAAAATTTTTGCCATTTGCTTCTAAAATAAATCACATGCAGCACTTATAAGTGAAAACAGCTGATTTACAGAGTAAGGCTTTACTTAAATGTGAAATGAAAAACCTAAATTTAAAAGCAGTATTTGCAGCTCTTCAAATAGTACCAGAATGGAATCAAGTTGAACCACAAAAAGAAGACATGTTCTGGACACTGAATGTTATATAGGCCCTGTGTTCATCTCTGTAGAAGAGAAAATTTTGTGTGATAGCCAACAGCCCAAGGGTTGATTTGAAAACAGCTCAAAGTGTAAAATTTGAAATATAAAATATAAAATTTAAAATGGAAAAGTGGAAATGAAAAGACATTTTAAATCTCAAGAGCAGAGCACAATAATGACCACGTTGCATTTGAAGTAATGGGTTTCAGGAAGCCTGAATGTATTAGGTTTAGATCTCTTCTGATAACTCAAAGGAGTCCATATATTTTATTTATCTTCATGACAAACATGAGTAGATGAAGAAACTGAGGGATAATAAATGTATGTATTTGCCCAAGGTCATGTGGTCAGTGCCTCAAATTACGTGCTTCTTTCATTGAACTATGTTGGAAATAATGATAGGGTCTTTGATATAAAGAGATTTACATTCTTTTTATATCAAAAAGATATTTTAAAATCTTTGATAAAAAGAGAGTTACTCTTTGATTAAATCTTTGCTATAAAGAGAATTCAAATCTCTTTATATCAAATTACATAAAATCAAGTTAGGCAATGTAAGTAAAAAGTACCTGATAACAAGATGAAAGGAAGAAAAGAATTTCATTTTATCTATGGAGAAAATGACTCATTTTTACTATCTAACAGAACACAATCTATTATCTCTTTTTGTTTGTTTTTTGTAGAGACAGGGTCTCACTTTATCACTTAGGCTGATCATAGCTCATTGGAGCTCTTGGGCTCAGGTGATCTTCTGTTTTATTTTATTTTTTTCTTTTTTTTTGAGACGGAGTCCTGCTCTGTCGCCCAGGCTGGCATGCAGTAGCACCATCTCGGCTCACCACAACCTTCACCTCCCGGGTTCAAGCAATTCTCCTGCCTCGGCCTCCCAAGTAGCTGGGATTACAGGCATGTGCCACCACTCCTGGCTAATTTTGTATTTTTAGTAGAGATAGGGTTTCTCCATGTTGGTCAGGCTGGTCTTGAACTCCTGACCTCAGGTGATCCGCCCGCCTCGGCCTCCCAAAGTGCTGGGATTACAAGCGTGAGCCACTGCACCCGGCCGGGCCCAGGTGATTTTCTTACCTCAGCCTCCTGAGTATCTGGGACTACAGGTGCATGCCACCATCATATTTTTTATGGTATTTCATTTGTAAATAAATTTTTATTAAAATATTTATTTTATAATATAAAAGTAACAAGCATTTATTTAGAAAACATAGAAATACAAATAAGCAAAAGATGAAAATAAAATTGGCCTTTAGCCCCACCAATTAGAGATAGCTGGTCCTAAAAAACATATTAAGAACCTGCTAACTGCTAAATACCACTGTGTCAGACTTCATCTCCCAGCATCCCCTTGATTCCCTTTCCACCACGCATACTGGTCTTCTTGCTGTTTCTTGAACATTTCTAACAGCGACCATTTTCCCTCCATTACATTTATGTACTTAAAGATGTAAAAAGATGAACAGTTCTTGGCATACAGTTATAATGCAATACATGCACACTATATATAGCATTTATTTTATTATTACATTACTAATTTGTAAGACTTAATGTTCACTTGATTTTATTTGTATTTCCTTGCTTCTTCATGCAATCTATTTTTTCATAAGAGTACTAAGCAAATTTTTATTGAATTAGTTGATCATGGCTTTTTCCTGTTTATTTATGTGCTTGTCATTTTCATGTGTGTGTTTTTTTTAACTTTTGTTTTAGGTTTGGGGGTATATGTGAAGGTTTCTTACATAGGTAACATGTGTCATAGGGGTTGGTTGTACATATTATTTCATCATCCAGGTATTAAGCCAAGTACCCATTAGTGATCTTTTCTGCTTCTCTCCCTCTTCCCACCTCAAGCAGGCCCCAGTGTCTGTTGTTTCCTTCTTTGTGTTCATAAGCTTTTATCATTTAGCTCCCACTTTTAAGTGAGTACATGTGGTATTTGGTTTTATGTTCCTGCATTAGTTTGCTAAGGATAAAAGCCTCTGGCTCTATCCATGTCCCTGCAAAAGACACAATCTCATTCTTTTTTATGGCTGCATGGTATTCCATGGTGTATATATACCACATTTTCTTTATCCAATCTGTCATTGATGGGCATTTAGGTTGATTCCATGTCTTTGCTATTGTGAATAGTGCTGCAATGAACATTCACCTGAATGTGTCTTTCTGGTAGAATGATTTATTTTCCTCTGGGTATATACCCAGTAATGAGATTGCTGTGCCAATTGGTAATTTTGCTTTTAGCTCTTTGAGGAATTGACATGCTACTTTCCACAATGGTTGAACTAATTTTTATACTCCAACCAACAGTGAATAAGTGTTCCCTTTTCTCCACAACTTTACCAGCATCTGTTATTTTTTGACATTTTAATAACAGTCATTCAGACTGGTATGAGATGGAATCTCATTGTGATTTTGATTTGCACTTCTCTAATGATCAGTGATGTTGATCATTTCTTCATAAGTTGTTGAGTGCATGTATATCTTCTTTTGAGAAGTGTCTGCTCATGTCCTTTGCCCACTTTTTAATGGGGTTTGTTTTTCTCTTGTAAATTTGTTTAAGTTCCTTATAGATGCTGAATATTAAACTTTTGTCCGAGGCATAATTTGCAAATATATTCTCTCATTCTGTAGGTTGTCTGTTTCCACTGTTGTTAGTTTCTTTTGCTGTGCAGAAGTTCTTAAGCTTGATCAGATCCCATTTGTAAATTTTTGCATTTGTTGCAATTGCTTTTGGTGCTTTTGTCATGAAATATTTGCGCATTCATATGTCCAGGATAGTATTGTCTATGTTGTCTTCCAGGGTTTTTATAGTTTTTGATTTTACATTCAAGTCTTTAATCCATTTTGAGTTGATTTTTGTGTATGGTGTAAGGAAGAGGCCCAGCTTCAATCTTCTGCAAATGGCTAGCCAGTTATCCCAGAACCATTTATTGAATAGGGAGTCTTTTCTCCATTGCTGTGTCAGCTTTGTCGAAGATCAAATGGTTGTAGATATGTGGCCTTATTTCTGGGCTCTGTATTCTGTTCCATTGGTCTATGTGCCTGTTTTTGTACCAGTACCATGCTGTTTTGGTTACTGTAGTCTTGTAATACAATTTGAAGTCAGATAATGTGATGCCCCCAGCTTTGTTCTTTTTTGCTTAGAATTGTCTAGGTTAGTCAGGCTCTTTTTTGGTACCATATGAACTTTTAAATAGTTTTCTCTAGTTCTTTAAAGAATGGCATTGGTAGTTTGATAGGAATAGCATTGAATCTGTAAATTGCCTTGGGCAGTAGTATAGCCATTTTAATTATATTGATTCTTCCTATCCATGAGCATGGGATGTTTTTCTATTTGTTTGTGTCTTCTCTGATTTCTTTGAATAGTGTTTTGTAACTCTCATTGTAGAGAAGTTTCACCTCCTAGGTTAGCTGTATTTGTTTACCTTTTTTATTCATTTGGATGTGTTCTTTATTTAGCAAATATTATTATTTGCCAAATGAATTTCCCTAGCATCATTTGTCTTTTAATTTTTTTATTATGAGCATTTTAAAAACACAGAAATACTTTAAATTTTATCTAATCAATCTTTTTCAGATAACCTTTGTCTTAATCATCACATACTCTTATTCGTTTGTTCAAAAAATACTTTTGAGCACAAACCATGAATTAAGTACATATAATAGGTATTGTTCTAGGTGTTAGAGATACACATGTGAACTGGAGAGACAGGATCATACATTCATGATCAGTACATTTGAAAGATGGAGCAATAAGCAAGTAAGTAAGTCCGTTTTTTAAATTAGATTTTAAAAAGTAAAATGAAAAAACTAAGCAAGAATATGTAATGAAGAAAGTACCTGGGAGATAGGATATTTGAACTGATATCTGAGAATAAGACAACTTCAACCATCCAGAGGAAAACCACTCTGGTTGGAGATAACAGCAAGTGGAAGTGCTTTTAGGCAAAAAAAAAAAAAAAAAAAAAGAGAGAGAGAGAGAGATTAAGAAACATAAAAAGCCCAGTATGACTAGACCATAGTAAAGGAGGAAGACAATTGTGTGAGGAAAAGTTAGAGGTAGGTATGGCCTTGTAGGCCACAGAAAAGAGTTTAAATTTTATTTCAAGAGCAATGGGAAGCTGTTAGATTTGGCAGATGAAATATGATGGATAATATCAACTTTTAATAATCCAGTTGACCTTTGAACAATATTAGAGGCACCAACACCCAATCCCCACACAGCTGAAAATTAGTGTAACTTTGACTCCCCAAAAACTTAACTACTAATAATCTACTATTGGCCAGAAGCCTTAACAGTAACATAAACAGTTGACTAACAGTAGATAGGCTTTGTATGTGATATGTGTTATACCATATTCTTACAATAAAGTAAGCTAGAGAAAAGAAAGTTATTAAGAAAATCATAAAGAAGAGAAAATATATTTACTATTTATTAAGTGACAATGGATCATCATGAAGGTCTTCGTCCTTGTCATCTTTAACACTGAGTAGGCTGAGGAGGAGGAGGAAGAAGAGGTGTTGGATCTCACTGTCTTTTTTTTTTTTTTTGAGACGGAGTCTCTCTCTGTCGCCCAAGCTGGAGTGCAGTGGCGCGATATCGGCTCACTGCAAGCTCCGCCTCCCGGGTTCACACCATTCTCCTACCTTAGCCTCCTGAGTAGCTGGGACTACAGGCGCCCACCACCACGCCCGGGTAATTTTTTGTATTTTTAGTAGAGATGGGGTTTCACGGTGTTATCCAGGATGGTCTCGATCTCCTGACCTCATGATCCGCCCGCTTCGGCCTTCCAAAGTGCTGGGATTACAAGCGTGAGCCACCGCGCCTGGCCAGATCTCACTGTCTTGAGGGTGGCAGAGGCAGAAGAGGAAAAGGAGGTAAAAGGGGAGGCAGGAGAGGCAGGCACATTCAGTGTGACTCTGTGGAAATACAACATAATTTCTAACATTTTTGCTTTTTCATTTCTTTAAAAATGTTTCTATATGGCACCAATCTTCCTACCACGATTTGCTTTAGTTTTAGTCCCCATATCATAGAAGAGTCTGTGTTGCAAAATAAGTCGAAAGCAGTCTTAAGTAATCAGAACCCTTTTGCCAGATTGTCTAATGTCAATTTGTTTCCTGGCACTGCTGCTTCTACATCTTCCTCTTCATCATCTGGCACTGGTTTGGAAGCACTCATCTCCATCCAGTTGTTCTGTTAATACTTCTGGTGTAGTGTCTATTAGCTCTTGAATTTCTCCAAGATCCATACCTTGAAACCCTTCACTTGCCACCACTTTTGCCAGATTCATGATCTTTTTTGTGATTTCTTTGATTGGCTCTATCATACATCCTGGGAAATCATGCAAAACATCTGGACACAGTTTTCTCCAGTCAGAATTCATTGTTTTGGGCTTGATGGCTTCATGGCTTTTTCTATAACAATGATGATAACTTCAATTGTATAATCCTTCCGGACTTGCATGTTGTTCTCTCTGTCGAGATTATCTTCCATAGCATTGACAGTCTTTTCCCTAAAGTACTATGTGTAATGAGTGTTAAAAATCCTTATGACCTCCTGATCTAAAGGCTATTAAGAGATTGTGTTTGGAGACAAGTAGGCCACTTCAACACCACAGGACCACTTCAACACCTGTGGTGTTGAACTCATGGGGTTCTGGGTGGCCAGGGGCATGATCTAATATCCAAAGAACTTTAAAAGGCAGCCCCTTACTGGCTAGGTACTTCCTGACTTCAAGGACAAAGCATTAACGGAACCAATTCAGCAAAAGTGTTCTTGTACAGACCTTGTAGTACAACCAAAAGACTAGAAGCTAGTGTTTTTCTTTTCCTTTCAAGAGTTAGGGGTTAGCAGCTTTATAGATCAAGGTAGTTCTGATCATAAATGCAACTGCATTTGTGCAAAACAGTAGAGTTTGCCTATTCCTTCCTGTCCTAAATTCTAGAGTTTGCTCCTCTTTCTTTTTCTTTTTTTTTTTTTTTTTTTTTGAGACCTAGGCTGGAGTGCAGTGGCACCGTCTTGGCTCACTGCAACCTCCACCTCCTAGGTTCAAGCAGTTCTCCTGTCTTAGCCTCCTGAATAGCTGGGACTACAGGCACCTGCCACCACACCTGGCTAATTTTTGTATTTTTAATAGAGACAGGGTTTCACCATGTTGGTCAGGCTGGTCTCGAACTCCTGACCTCGTGATCTGCCTACCTCGGCCTCCTAAAGTTCTGGGATTACAGGTGTGAACCACTGAACCGGCCTGCTCCTCTTTCTTACTAATAAATGTCCTTTGTGGCATTTTTTTTTTCTAAAATAGAACACTTTTATCTGCACTAAAAACCTGTTCAGGCAGATATCTTTTCTCCTCAATGATTTTCTTAATGGTGTCTGCTACCTCTTGGTCCACAGAAGCTGTTTCTCTTATTGTCTCAACTTGTTTTTAAACCAACTTTTCCAAATTTACCAAATCATTCTATGCTTGCATTTAATTCTTCAGCTTTAGATTCTTCACTGTAGTTTTGCTTTAAGTAGTCATATAAAGACTTCATTTTTTACTCAAATAATATTAGAGTCTAACTATAGATATGATTTTTATAGTAATCCTGCATTCACATAAAAGCTGCATTTTCCACAAAAGTAAAATGATATTTTGCAAAAAGTGCAAGGTTCTCACACCTGCTGGCGTGGCTACAGCTATAGCTTCACGAATTTCCTTTTCTATTTTTTTTTTTACAGTCGTCCTTATGTTGGATTCATTTATCTTAAAATGGTGGGCAACTGAAGCTGCAGACCTGAATCTATGGTACATATCAAGCAATTCAACTTCTTCTTGTAATGTCACGACTTTTCTCTGCTTTTTGAGAGCACTTCCAGCATCACTAATGGCACTTTGTATGGGTCCCATGGTGTTAGTCAGGGTTTACAGTATTGCACTAAACATGATGAAAAAGACACAAGAACCATCAGAGATTACTTGTTACTGGGATACACAATTTACTGGAGAGATGAACTGCTCAAGTGGAGGTGATTAGCATCATAGGGAGCTGTTTGAAGCAGGTAACCACCACACTTGAGGGCAGTACAATACCAACAGGAGCTGGCTCTGAATTTATTACCAAAGTACAGTATGTAATACAGTTAATTTCATGCAGCTATAGTCTAATGCTACATCTTTACATTTGTTTATATTACTCTTCATTGCAAATGGCACCATGTATGGTCTGTAAGTGTTTATGTGTTAGGTTTTGATAAATCTTAATTTTTTATAGCAGATTTGTATATATTTTATGGTAGTAAATAATAAAATAGACTAGTGTCTGTATATTTCATGAATTGTGACATACCTAACCTTTTCTCTTTTTTTCAGTATTTCTTGGCTACATAGTTTGTGAGATTTTTCAAATTATCAAACATGTCTTAAAAATTTTTCCAATATATTTATTGCAAAAACTGCATATAAGTGGATCCATGCAGTTCAAACTGTGTTTTTCAAGGGCCATCTGTACATGTTTAAAAACTAGGAGACCTTAAAATTGACATATATTCAGCCCAACTGCTTATGTGTAGCTGTTGGGACTTATTAAACAATAAATTCATAGGTTGGGCAAGGTCTATGGGAAATTGATCAGGACTCCTTCTCAATAATACCATCAAAAACTAGGGTTCTTTTTAGCATTTTTTTCTTGTATCATGGATATAAGATTTGTTCTTCAGGTGCAAAATGGCTGCAACAGCTCCAGTCATCACACTGAGATGACTCCCGCAGTGTCTGCAACAACAATTGCATTTTAAAAAGAGCTTTTTTAGTCTTACTCCTTTACATTTGAAAAAAAAAATTAAGGGCTTCAAAAATGCTGATGACTTTGATTTTAAAATTATATTTTTAGGAAATAGCTACATGATAAAATGAAGGTCATCTAATTTTTGAAGTTGATTTCAAAGAAGATAGATTCACCCATTTATTCAATAAGTATTGAGTACTAGTATATGCTAGTCATTTTTCTAGGTGCTTGGAATATAACAGTAAACAAAGCAGACAAAAATTTGACCTTCATGGAATTTACATATTTGGAAGGGAAAGACGCATAGTAAACAAAATATGAAAGTAAAATATGTAGCACATTAGATGTTGATGAATACTAATAATAAATCTTGGTGAATTGTGAACCTGTTCATTCCTATGGAAAATATTAAAGGAAAATTATTTTTTGTTAAGAGGATAAGTTGAGTTTTTAGTACGGTAATATGAAAAGATCCAGGGGACAATTTCACAAATGGTTTTGAGCTTCAGGTAAGAGTAAGGGATAGAGGTAAAGCTTTGGAAGCAAGAAACCCTGAAGTGCTTGTCAAAGCTATTGGGAAAGATGTGAACCTCTAAAACAAGAGAGTGGTGATTCAAGAGAGGAAGAAAGAGGCTTCACATAAATGCCATCTTTGGAAATGACGGGGGTGAGAGAAGGAATAAATTTTTCAGATGTTTGCAAAGCAATCCTTGTCCTTAGGGTAGAGTGAGGTTTTAGTTAAGAAAGGAAGTAAACTTTCCATGAGTATCTCAATGAGCATCTGACACTATTCAATCTACACAGCATTTAACCTTGAAGCTTTTTCCCAATGATTATCAAGAATCAGCAAACAAATATGCATCGCCTTCAGCAAAACAGTCCTGTGGCTCGTGTGGTGGATGTTGTTTTCTCACACCACTAATAATCAAATGTAATATCTATAAAAGGTAGAATTAATATGCAAAATGAGTTCATTTTAAGCCCAGTTCAGAGTCACAGCAAAATTGAGCAGAAAGTACGAAGAGTTCCCATAGAACCCCTGTACCTTTCTTTACAAGAAAAGCTCATGTGCTATCAGCATTCTTCACCAGAGTGATACAATTACTATAATCAATGAATCTACATTGACACATCAGTATCACCCAAAGTCCCTAGTTTACCCCAGGGATCATTCTTGGTGTTGTGCATGCTATGGTTTTAAAAATGTATAAAGACACATATCCACCATGTTTTTTTGTTTGTTTGTTTGTTTGTTTTTTTGAGACGGAGTCTCGCTCTGTCGCCCAGGCTACAGTGCAGTGGTGCGATCTAGGCTCACTGCAAGCTCCGCCTTCCGGGTTCATGCCATTCTCCTGCCGCAGCCTCCTGAGTAGCTGGGACTACCAGAGCCCACCACCATGTCCGGCTAATTTTTTTGTATTTTTTTTTTAGTAGAGATGGAGTTTCACCGTGTTAGCCAGGATGGTCTCGATCTCCTGACCTCGTGATCCGCCCGCCTCGGCCTCCCAAAATGCTGGGATTACAGGCGCGAGCCACAGCGCCCAGCCTTCTATCCACCATTATAGTATCATATAGAATAGTTTCACTGCCCTAAAAATCCTTTGTGTTCTGCCTTTTCATCCTCACCCCCAATCCCAACTTCTGGCAACCACTACTCCTTTTAGTGTCTCCATAGCTTTACCTTTTCCAGAATATCATATTGCTGGAATCCTACGGTAGGTATCCTTTTCAGATAGGTTTCTTTCACTTAGTAATATATATTTAAGATTCCTCCATGTCTTAAATATATGATGGTACCACATTTTCTTTTACTGCTGAGTAATGCTCTACTGACTGAATATATCACAATTAATCCATTCTCCTTCTGAAGTACATCTTGATTGTTTCCAAGTTTTTGAAATTAAGAATAAAGTTGCCAAAAACATTTGCATGCAGCTTTTGTATGGACATACTTTTCAGCTCATTTTGGTAAATATCAAGGTGTGTGACTGCTGGATCGTGTATTAAGAGTATGTTCATTTTTGTAAGAGTCTGCCAAGCCATCCTCCAAAATGGTTATACTATTTTGCATTTCCATTAGCAATGAATGAAAGTTTTGCTTGTTTCATTTCCTCACCAGTATTTTGTGTTGACAATGTTCTGGATTTTGGCCATTCCAATAGGTGTGTATTATCTCATTTTTGTTTTAATTTGCATTTCCCTGAAGACATGTGTTGTGGTAAATCTTTTCATATGCTCATTTGCCATGTATTACATGTGTATTCTTTGGCACTGTGTCTATTCAGGCCTTTGACTTATTTTTTAACTGGATTGTTTGTTTTCCTATTTTTGAGTTTTAGGACATCTTTGTATATTTTGGATAACAGTCCTTTATCTGAAATGTTTTTCGCAAATATTTTCTCCCTGTCTGGGACTTGCCTTCCCATTCGTTTTTGACAGTGTCTTTTGTGAAGCAGATGTTTTTAATTTTACTGAAGTCCAAATTGTCAATTACTTTTTTCATGAATCATGCCCTTGTGTATCTAAAAAAAAATCATTGCCATACCCAAATCCATCTAGATTTCCTTCTATGTTATCATCTAAGACTTTTATAATTTTACATTTTACATTTAGGTCTATAACCTATTTTGAGTTAACTTTTTTATTAAAAGTGTAAAGTCTGTATCAAGAGACTTTTTTATTTTTTATTTTTTTGTTTTGCTTGTTGATGTTCAGTTTTTCTAGCACCATTTGTTGAAAATGCTATCTTTGTTCCATTGTATTGCCATGTATCCTTTGTCAAAAATTAATTGACTATATTTATGTGGGCCTATTTCTGGACCCTATCTATTCTATTGATCTATTTGTCGATTTTTTTGCAAATACTATGCTGTCTTGACTACTGTAGCTTTATAGTAAGTCTTGAAGTAAGATAGTGTCAGTCCTGCAACTTTGTTCTTCTCCTTCAGTATTGAGTTGGCTTTTTTGGGTCTTTTGCCTTCCCACATAAACTTCCTTTTTTTGAGACAGGGTTCTCACTCTATTGCCCAGGCTGAAGACCAGTGGTGTTGATCACAGCTCATGGCAGCATCAACATCCTGGGCTCAGGGAATCGTCCCCTCCCAGCCTCCTGAGTAGCTGGGACTACAGGCATGCACCACCAGGCCCAGCTAATTTTTTTGTAAACCCAGAGTTTCACTATGTTTCCTAGGCTGGTCTTGAACTCTTAGGCTCAAGCAATCCTCCTGCCTCAGCCTCCCAAAGTGCTAGGATAATAGGCAGGAGCCACCGTGCCCAGCCTCCATATAAACTTTAGAATAAGTTTGTCAACATCTACAACACAATATGCTGGAATTTTTATTGAAATTATGTTGTATCTATAGATTAATTTAAGAAGAACTGAAATCTTGACAATCATGAGTCTTTCTAGCTATGAACATGTAATATCTCTCCATTTATTTAGTTCTTCTGATATTTTCATCAGTTTTGTCATTTTTCTTATACAGATCTCATATATATTTAGTTAGATTTATACCTAAATATTTAATGTTGGAGGGTGTTAATGTAAATGGTAATGTGTTTTTAATTTCAAATTCCACTTGTTGATTTCTGGTATACAGGAAAGTGATTGACTTTTGTACGTTAACCTTGCATGCTGCAATGTTGCTATAATCACTTCTTAGCTCCAGGAGTTTTTTGGTCAGTTTTTATAAATTTTCTACATAGATGGTCATATCATTTGCAAACAAAAACAGTTTTAATTTTTCCTTCACAATCTGTATACTATTTATCTATTTACTTATTTATCTATTTATTTATTTATTTATTTTTGTCTTATTGCATTGGCTAGGGCTTCCAGTATGATGATGAAGAAGGGTGATGAGTCAGGTACAGTGGATCACTCCTGTCTGTAATCCCAGCACACTGGGAGGCTGAGGTGGGCGGATCACTTGAGGTCAGGAGTTCAAGACCAGCGTGGCCAACATGGTGAAATCCTGCCTCTACTAAAAATACAAAAACTAGCCAGGCATGATGGCACACTCCTGTAATCCCAGCTACTCAGTAAAATTGCTTGAACCTGGGAGGAAGAGGTTGCAGTGAGCCAAGATCACACCACTGCATTCCAGCCTGGGTGACACAGTGAGACTCCATCTCAAAAAAAAAAAAAAAAAAAAAAAGAAAGAAAGAAAGAAAAAAGAAAATGAATGGTGAGAAAGAACAAAATTGTCTCACTTCTGGTATTAGTAAGAAAGCTTCTGGTCCCCCATCATTAATTACAGTGTTAGCTATTAGTTTTTTGTAGATGTTCATCGTCAACTTGAGGAATCTTCCCTCTATTTCTACTTTGTTGTTTGTTTTTATTATGATGGGTATTGGACTTTGTCAAATGCTTTTTTCTGCACTATTGATATAATTGTGTGATTTTTCTTCTTTACTCTGTTCATGTGATAGATTGTCAATTAAATGTTTAATGTTAAGCCGGCCTTACATACTGGGACAAATCTGACTTGGTCATGTTGCATAATTATTTGCATATATTGTTGGACTGGATTACCAGCATTTTGTTGAGTCATTTTGCATATATGTTCATGAGAGATATTGATATGTTATTTTATGTTCTTGTAATGCCTTTACAATCTATGAGGTAATGCTGACCATATAGAATGAGTTAGAAAATATTCTTTTCTGCTTCTATCCTCTGAAAATGATTACAAAGAATTGGTATAATGTTTTCTTAAATGTCTAGTAGTACTCACCAGTGAACTTATATGAGCTTGATTCTTTCTGTTTTGGAAGGTTATTAATTATCGATTCAATTTTTTAAATAGGGATAGGCCAATTCAGATTGTCAATTTCTTATTGTGTGAATTTTGGGAGATTGTACCTTCTAGAAATTCATCTAGGTTATCAAATCTGTGGTCAAAAGTTGTTCATAGTATTCCTTTATTATCCTTTCAACGTCCATGGGATCTGTAGTGATGTCTCCTCTACTATTTCTAGTTTAAAAAAAACTTTTAGATACAAGGTCTCCTCTGGTACCCAGGCTGGAGTGCAGTGGTGTGATCATAGCTCACTAACCTCGAACTCCTGGGCTTAGGCAATCCTCTTGCCTTGGCCTCCCAAAGTGCCAGGATTACAGGCATGAGCCACCACAGTGGAGCTCTCAATTCTGATACTAATAATTTGTGTCTTCTCTTTTTTTCCTTAGCCTGACTAGAGTAATCAACTTTATGTCTTTTAAAATAACCAACTTTTTGGTTTTACCCATTTTCTTTTTTGATTTTCTGTTTTTGATTTGATTGATATCTACTCTAATTTTTTATTATTTCTTTTCCTCTGCTTACTTTGAATTTAATTACTTTTCTTTTTTGTAGTCTCCTAAAATAGAAGCTTATATTATTGATTTTAGATCTTTCTTCTTTTCTATTACATCACTCAATGCTATAAATTTCCCTCTAAGCATTGCTTTCACTGCATCCTACAATATTTCAACTCTGTTGTTATTTAGCTCAAAAGAGGTTCTTAATTTCTATTGGGATTTCTCTTTAACCCATGTGTTATTCAGAAGTGTTCTGTGTGATCTCCAAATATTTGGGAGTTTTTCAGCTATCTTTCTATTATTCATTTCTAGTTTAATTCTATTGTGGCCTGACAGCATATATTGTATGATTTATATTCTTGTAAATGTGTTAAGGTGTGTCTTATGGTGCAGAATGCGGTTTATCTTGCTATATGTTCCTTAGAAAATAATGTATGTTCTGCTGTTATTGGATAAAGTAGTCTATAGATGTCAGTTACATCTAGTTGATTAATGGTGCTGTTGAGTTCAGCTATGTCCTAAATGATTTTCTGTCTGCTGTATCTGTCTATTTCTGACACAGGGCTGATGAAGTCTCCAACCATAATAATGAATTAATCTATTTTTCTTTGCAGTTTTATCAATTTTGTCTTATATATATTGATGCTCCATTGTTTGGCACATACACATTAAAAATTGTTATGTCTTCTTGGAGAATTCACCTTTCCATAACATGTCACATTTCCCTTTATTCCTGATAATTTTTCTTGCTCAGAAGTTTGCCCTGTTGGAAATTGACAGAACTACTCTGGCTTTATTTGATTAGTGTTAGCATGCTCTCTCTTTCTCTATTCTTACACTTTTAATGTATACTTGACTTTGTATTTAAAGTGGGGTTCTTATAGAAAACATATACTTGGTAGGGTGGGAAGTAAAATAAAAAGAAATATTTGGGTATTGGTTTGATCCACTCTAACAATCTCTATGTTTTAATTGATGTATTTAGACCATTGATACTTATTTTTTTATTCTCATCCCTGTGATTACCCAGAGAGCTGCTTAAATTGATTATTGATATAGACAAATTAATAATTAATATCTACCCTGTTTGTTACTGTTTTCTATTTTTCATTGCCCTTACTTTCTGCTCCTATTTTTTGCTCCTTTTTCTCTTATTTTAGGTTTTAATTGAGTATTTTATATCATTCTATTTTCTCTCCCTTCTCAGCATATGAATTATCTTTCTTTTTGGCTTTTTTAGTGGCTGCCCTGAAGGTTGCAATGTACATTTACAACCAGTCCAATTCTCCTTTCAAAAAACACAATACTGTTTCATGGCTAGTGCAAGTACCTAATAATAAGAAGTCACTCCTAATTTCTTTCTCTCATTCTTTGTATCTTTACTGTTATTCATTTCACTTGTACATAAGCTGTAATCTTTCAATACATTATTGCTATTATTATTTCAAAACATGTTATCTATTATATCTATTTAAAATAAGAAAAATAGGCCAGGTGCAGTGGCTTACTCATGTAATCCCAGCACTTTGGGAGACCGATGGATTGCTAGAGCTCAGGAATTCGAGACCAGCCTGGGCAACATAGTGAAACACTGTCTCTACTAAAAATACAAAAAAAAAAAAAAAATTGCTGGGCATGGTGGCATGGGCCTGTGGTCACAGCTACTCGGGAGGCTGAGGTGAGAGGATTGCTTGAGCCTGGGAGGCAGAGGTTGCAGTGAACCAAAATCAAGCTACTGCACTCCAGCCTAGGTGACAGAGTGAGACCCTGTCTCAAAAAAAAAAAACGAAAAAGAATTATTTTTATTTATCTTCACTTATTTCTTCTCTAATGCTCTTTGTTTCTTTAGTATGTAGATCCAAGTTTCTAACCTGTATCATTTTTCTTATCTCAATAACTTCTTTTAACATTTCTCACAAAGCAGATCTACTGGCCACAGAATGCCTCAATTTTCATTTGTCTGAGAAAACCTTATTTCTCCTTCACTTTTGAAAGATAATTTTGTAGGGTACAGAATTCTAGGTTGTAGGTTTTTTCCTCTCAAAGTGAAATATTTCATTCCACTCTTTTCTTCTTTGTATGGTATCTGAGAAGAAGTCAGATGTAATTCTTATCATTATTACTTAAAAGATTGCTTCTGTTCCTTTCTCTCTTCTCCTTCTCTTCTTTCCTTCTCTGTATATTACACCTTTTATAGTTGCCCCATGTTTCTTAGATATTATGTTTTGGTTTTCTTCTGTGTTTTTTTCTTTGATTCTCAGTTTTAGAAGTCTCTATTTATATATCTGCAATCGCAGGGATTCTTTCCTCTGCCATGTCCGGTCTACTAATAAGCCCTTACAGGCATTGTTGACTTCTGTTCCAGTGTTTTTGATCTCTAGCATTTCTCTGATTATTTCTTGGAATTGCCATCTGTCTACTTACATTACCAACCTATTCTTGTGTGTTGTCTTATCATAGTAATTGCAGTTGTTTTAATTTCATAGGTATTGTAATTTCAACATCTCTACCATATTTGACACTGATTCTGATGCTTGCTCTGTCTTATCAAGCTATGTTTTTGTCTTTTAGTGTGACTTCTAATTTTTTGTTGAAAGCCAGGCATGATGTACTGAGTGAAAGAAACTCAATAAATTGTAATGTGATGATAAGAGGTCAGGGGAAGTGAAGCATTCTATAGTCCTATAGCAGGTCTCAGTCTTTTAGTGAGCCTGTGCCTATGAATGGTGACTTTCACAAGTGCTTTTCATTCCACTCTTTTCCTGTCCTTAAGTGGGACAAAATCACTGGAGGGGGCTAGAATTGGGTATTTCCCTTCTCCAAAGTAGAAGCTAAAGAGAGGGCCGGAGTTGGGTATTTTTCTTCCCGTGTATGGAAAGCTAGAGGCAGTTAAATCTGGATATTTTCCTTCTTCTAATTCAGTTAGGCTGCGACAAAAATCCCGATAGTTTAGGCTCTAATATTATAAAATAGTTTCTCTTGAGTATAGGCCTTATTAAGAACACTATACTCTGATGGAGCTGAGGGGGAGTTTTCTCTGATATTCACTGCGAGAACCTCGTAGAGCTCCAGGAAGCAAAACTCACAAAAGTGTGGGAGTCTTCCAGAATTTTTCCTTTGCAGACTTATCTGCACTGAACCTCCAGAAATTCATCAATTACAATTCAGGTTTTCCTACCCAGGTGCTGGTTTTCATGGAGGTTTCTGCCTGTGCATTTCTGCTCCAGTAAGTTGTTCTTCTTGTATGGTCTGTCTTTCAAATTTTTTAAGTAGGGTTATGACCTGTCACCTCACTTCTCTGACAGTTCTGAGAGTGTTGATTTTTCAGTTTGCTTAGATTTTTACTTGTTTTTAGGATGAAGTGACAATTTCCAAGCTCCTTCCTGACATGCCAGATCAGAAACTGAAAGTCCTAAGCCTCATATTCTGTGCGTGGGTATGTTCACATCCTGCCTGCTCCAGTGCACCCACCTCACACTCTCTTTCCCTTCCTTGTTCCCTTGTGAGATTTCTAGGTCCAATACAAAGACTGTGTTCAACTCGTTCAACTACTTTGGCTCATCTGAGTATTATAATGAACAATCACAAAAAAAATGAAGTAAAAGAAAAATCCATCAAAGAATTGAGATATTTGAGAAAAAGAAAGGAGATCAGTGTTTTATAAAACTTAGAAATAGATTTTTTAAGTGTTTCTTCATTGACTTATGTGAAAGGACTTTTCTTAATTTAACAAATTATGTGCTTTCGTTTATAGCCTCAAAACTTCTTGTGTAGCTAAGAATGGGTAAATAATCAGGCTTTACTGAAGGACTAACGTAAAGATCTTCTATAAGTAACATTTCTGCTACTCAAGGAAGAGATAAACTTCATGGCATAACCTTGCCAAAGTATACTAAGAATAACCCTGACACAAAGCTCTTTTTTCAGCCAACATGCCATGAAAGAAAGAAGACAAGGGGCGATCTCCACTCTCTAAGTGAACCACTAAACCCACCAAAGAAGAAACGAGGGAAATAGAAAGAGGACCCTTGCCTGAGATAATGGATCTATAGGTATGAGTAGTAGAACCCTGCTCAAAGTACAAGGAAGGGAAAAAAAAGTTAGTTTATTTGGAATTTTGGACATTAAGAGTCTTTATTGTTCATTTTCTTTTAACTCACATGAATGGCTTATCACTTCAATTAATAAATATTTCATTTCTTTTCAACATATTCATGAAACAAATCTGAAATGAACAGTGCAACATGTGAATGTTTAGAACATTATAAAATTAAACACAAAATCTTTCTGGCAATCTTCCTAGCATCTTAGGAAAAAAGTTGACAAAATTTCAAGCAGCAGAAGGGGGCAGTAAAACTCAACAGAATGCTCTGGAAGATTTTTAAGATTCTTCCTTATTTTCTTTTCATGTAGAGTATTTCCCAACAAATTTCAGACGCTAATAGAAATTTTGTACAACAGATCCATATATTTGCCTAAAATAGACACAGAAACATTGAATATATGCAAACATGAGAGCTATAAGTTTTACATGATCAAACCTTTTTTTTATGGTACACGATAGTCACAGTACTTTTCCATATAAAACAGGTTTAGTTGTCTTAATTTAGTTTGGCACATTTAATACACTCCCATGACCAGCATCCCAAATGTACCTATCCGTTTTATTTTATTGTCTCAGAATTGTCAGTTATTTAATAAATTATGTAACTTTTTTCCTTATGCTCAGATTTGCACTTCTTTCTAAAACTCTGCCCATCCTTAAAGTCCCAGATTCTCCTTGAACTTTTTTTTTGACTTTCCAGGTACATGGAACTCTCTTCACTCTATCCTGCTATATAAGTGACAGAATTTCCACTATGGGATAGATGGAGTTCAATTCCTTTGAGTTTAAAATAATCTAAATATGATTATTCCTTATGCCCTGTTTTTCCCTCACTTTTGTATCCAAATCTCTTTTCAGACAACAGAACAATTAATGTCTGATAAGGAAGACAATGATGATGATCACTTCAAAATGAATTCAGGATTGTAATGTAAAATTTTAGTACTCTCTCACAGTATGGATTCTAACATGGCTTCTAACCCAAACTAACATTAGTAGCTCTAACTATAAACTTCAAATTTCAGTAGATGTAACCTACTCCTTTCAAATGAAACAGAAAATTGAAATTATTAAATTATCAAAAAGAAAATGATCCACGCTCTTAGTTGAAATTTCATGTAAGATTCCATGCAATAAATAGCAGTGCCATAAATGGAATGATGAAATATGACTAGAGGAGGAGAAAGGCTTCCTAGATGAGATGGAATTTTAGTCATCCGTGTCTCATGTAGAATCAGATGTGTACACTAAGCAAAACGGTTAAAAAAAAACCTCCAAGTGAGTCTCTTATTTATTTTTTTCTTATAAGACTTCTACAAATTGAGGTACCTGGTGTAGTTTTATTTCAGGTTTTATGCTGTCATTTTCCTGTAATGCTAAGGACTTAGGACATAACTGAATTTTCTATTTTCCACTTCTTTTCTGGTGTGTGTGTATATATATATGTATATATACACACACACATATACATATATATTTTTTAGTATCTCACCCTCACATGCTCCTCCCTGAGCACTACCCATGATAGATGTTAAACAAAAGCAAAGATGAAATTCCAACTGTCAAAATCTCCCTTCCATCTAATTAATTCCTCATCAAACTATGTTCCAAAACGAGAATAGAAAATTAGCCCCAATAAGCCCAGGCAACTGAAAAGTAAATGCTATGTTGTACTTTGATCCATGGTCACAACTCATAATCTTGGAAAAGTGGACAGAAAAGACAAAAGAGTGAACTTTAAAACTCGAATTTATTTTACCGGTATCTCCTATGAAGGGCTAGTAACCAAAATAATCCACGCATCAGGGAGAGAAATGCCTTAAGGCAGACGTTTTGGACATTTAGCGTCCCTGCAAATTCTGGCCATCGCCGCTTCCTTTGTCCATCAGAAGGCAGGAAACTTTATATTGGTGACCCGTGGAGCTCACATTAACTATTTACAGGGTAACTGCTTAGGACCAGTATTATGAGGAGAATTTACCTTTCCCCCCCACCCCCCTTTCCAAGAAACAAGGAGGGGGTGAAGGTACGGAGAACAGTATTTCTTCTGTTGAAAGCAACTTAGCCACAAAGATAAATTACAGCTATGTACACTGAAGGTAGCTATTTCATTCCACAAAATAAGAGTTTTTTTAAAAGCTATGTATGTATGTGCTGCATATAGAGCAGATATACAGCCTATTAAGCGTCGTCACTAAAACATAAAACATGTCAGCCTTTCTTAACCTTACTCTCCCCAGTCTGTCCCGACGTGACTTCCTCGACCCTCTAAAGACGTACAGACCAGACACGGCGGCGGCGGCGGGAGAGGGGATTCCCTGCGCCCCCGGACCTCAGGGCCGCTCAGATTCCGGGAGAGGAAGCCAAGTGTCCTTCTGCCCTCCCCCGGTATCCCATCCAAGTCGATCAGTCCAGAACTGGCTCTCGGAAGCGCTCGGGCAAAGACTGCGAGGAAGAAAAGACATCTGGCGGAAACCTGTGCGCCTGGGGCGGTGGAACTCGGGGAGGAGAGGGAGGGATCAGACAGGAGAGTGGGGACTACCCGCTCTGCTCCCAAATTGGGGCAGCTTCCTGGGTTTCCGATTTTCTCATTTGCGTGGGTAAAAAACCCTGCCCCCACCGGGCTTACGCAATTTTTTTAAGGGGAGAGGAGGGAAAAATTTGTGGGGGGTACGAAAAGGCGGAAAGAAACAGTCATTTCGTCACATGGGCTTGGTTTTCAGTCTTATAAAAAGGAAGGTTCTCTCGGTTAGCGACCAGTTGTCAGACGACTTGCAGTGAGCGTCAGGAGCACGTCCAGGAACTCCTCAGCAGCGCCTCCTTCAGCTCCACAGCCAGACGCCCTCAGACAGCAAAGCCTACCCCCGCGCCGCGCCCTGCCCGCCGCTGCGATGCTCGCCCGCGCCCTGCTGCTGTGCGCGGTCCTGGCGCTCAGCCATACAGGTGAGTACCTGGCGCCGCGCACCGGGGACTCCGGTTCCACGCACCCGGGCAGAGTTTCCGCTCTGACCTCCTGGGTCTATCCCAGTACTCCGACTTCTCTCCGAATAGAGAAGCTACGTGACTGGGGAAAGAGCTTGGACCGCTAGAGTCCGAAAGAACTCCGTGGGTATTCCAGCTTTCCCACAAGCACTGATCATTATGAGCCAGTTACTTAACCGATCTGAGACACTCTCACCTCCTAAATAGGGATAGATGATACTAATTTGCAGGTTGTCATTATGATAAGACAGGATCTGATCAATATATGTGAATTGTTCATATTTGGAACCTTTTTATTGAGTGGAAGAAGTTGTTTTAAATACTCTAGTCAGTTCTTTCCTGCTCCCAGGAAAGCCCAGATTATGTTTTAAGATAAGCAAAATGTCTTAAAAGTAAGCTGTTTTACTTTGAATTTTTCCCTAAATGTTGATTAGTGTACTAGATCCATTTTAATTTGGAAAGTGAAGTGCTACTTATTTGAACTTCTTAAAAATGCTAATTTTAACATCTAAAGAGTTAACTAAGAAAAGCTTAGTAACATGATGTACCAAGTTGAATATGCTGTTATCCTCATTTAGAATAGAAAATTGGTATTTCTACGTTTTATCCATTCTAAGGCAGGTTAAAAAATTGTATTTCCATGACTACCTATATATTTCTTGAATTTATTATTGTAAAGTTGATTCATAGTAAAACAATTAAATGTTTAAATTAAGATTAAGACACTAGAGAATGATTTATTTGCTGTCCTTTAATTGCAGCAAATCCTTGCTGTTCCCACCCATGTCAAAACCGAGGTGTATGTATGAGTGTGGGATTTGACCAGTATAAGTGCGATTGTACCCGGACAGGATTCTATGGAGAAAACTGCTCAACACGTAAGTTTGTCCTTTGGTTGCCTCATTAGGAGTGGGGCTGGATACAGTTATCATTGTATAGATTTGTGTCTTATAATGAGTCCCATTAATTTCTCCCTCCCTTTCTTCGTCTTCTTGCAGCGGAATTTTTGACAAGAATAAAATTATTTCTGAAACCCACTCCAAACACAGTGCACTACATACTTACCCACTTCAAGGGATTTTGGAACGTTGTGAATAACATTCCCTTCCTTCGAAATGCAATTATGAGTTATGTGTTGACATGTAAGTACAAGTGTCTTTCTAAGGTTTTTAGCTTTCTCAAAGAAAAATATGCTTTATAATACTGTAAGCCTAATCTAAAAACATATTTCCAAGCTTATCAAAAAGACTTTAAGATACCTTTTAAGTTTGCCTTCCATCTCAATCGCCAAAAATATTGACATTTAGTCCCATCCAGTTTATACAGTCTGCTCACAACTCTGTATACCTCTTCTAACCTTTACTGTTTGGTCCGTTTGTGGAGGTAGCATGGTCCAGCTGTTTATTGAATGCCCATGGGCCACAGAATTGTTCTGAACATGTAGCACCCATTAAAATAAATCTGGATTTGGATCAGCAAGAAAATAACTTTCCATGATTCTAAAGTGGGTGCCATACTCAGCCATTCCTTTCATAGGCCTCTTGGATAGTGAGCAGATGGCTACCTGAAAAATCAATATTGCCAGATTATAATGTGCAGAGTATATGTATTTTATTAAAGATGTATTTCAAGTGGCCGTTAGACTATAAAGTGTAGTTGTTTTAAAATAGATTTTTCTTATTTTTGGAGTTAAATTCAACCTCTAGTGCCACTTTCCACATTTTACAATAAAAATAATGGTTGATTTACTTAACAAATGAGAATAAATAAAACATTTTTTTCTTTGAAAATTTCAGCCAGATCACATTTGATTGACAGTCCACCAACTTACAATGCTGACTATGGCTACAAAAGCTGGGAAGCCTTCTCTAACCTCTCCTATTATACTAGAGCCCTTCCTCCTGTGCCTGATGACTGCCCGACTCCCTTGGGTGTCAAAGGTGAGTAAGAAGAATCCATTAGAGATGTATTAACTATAAGACGGGCTGCATTGCTGCCAAAAAAAAAATTGACCTTAGACTACCATTTATTTATTAACAAAAGCAGTTTTTACTTTTAGCATGGATATCTATGGGTATTTTTTAAAGTATGAGTCTATGTAAACTATTATGTAAAAGCAAATGAGCATCTTGGTATAATGTCTTAATATTTTCAAATTATTTCATTAGAAATGAAATAATTCTAATTAAAATAGATAAAATCATTCAGTAAGAAGTTGTTCCACCATATCTTAGAACTGTTGTTTATATTATGATCCTATTCACAATTGTAATTCTCATATAAATGAAGAATTCTTGGTATATTGACAGTCACCATCTCCTTTCTTGAATACATAGATGGATTCTTATCTTAGCTTTCTCATTTTTCAGGTAAAAAGCAGCTTCCTGATTCAAATGAGATTGTGGAAAAATTACTTCTAAGAAGAAAGTTCATCCCTGATCCCCAGGGCTCAAACATGATGTTTGCATTCTTTGCCCAGCACTTCACGCATCAGTTTTTCAAGACAGATCATAAGCGAGGGCCAGCTTTCACCAACGGGCTGGGCCATGGGGTAAGATAGAGTTAATATCTTAGAGTTAGTAAAATTATACCAAATCATAGTCAAGGGCTAACATTAAAGGAGATATACCGATAGATAGATCCAAATAACTTATCCACTTTTTTAAAAAAGAAGCCTTATCTATAAAAACCTTAAAGGAATTTTCCATTTACGTCACTGGTCTAGTAAAATTATACACACACACAGACATGCACACACATATATAAACATTCACACACATACATATGTACAGGTATTGTTATTTGTAATTTGACCCCTGTATTTTTTAGTTTAAAATGTTAGTACTGCAAAATGTTATGTCCTCAAAAACACATTGTATCATGATTATGCTGCTTTCAATATTGTAAAGTGAGGTTTTTGCCGCATTATTATTTTTTGGATTTCAATAGCATAGCTTCAAGTTATTCGCAAGAATTTTTTATAAATAATACATTTTTATACTTTTTTAGAATTACCATATCATCATAGTGAAGTATATAATATATATGATATAAGCTCAATATAGTATATTAATTCCATTAAACACAAAGACATATCAGTTTGTAGCTTTGGTGGATAAACAAATTAATTTAGCAATTTGTGACTATGAAAAATGTATATTTTATTTAAAAATTTTAAAGAAAGCTAAATGATCAAGTTATTTAATGATGAATTATATGATAGACAATTTATATAAGAAAAACTTCAACAGCAACAAATTAAAATTTTTTCATCATTTTCTAGGTGGACTTAAATCATATTTACGGTGAAACTCTGGCTAGACAGCATAAACTGCGCCTTTTCAAGGATGGAAAAATGAAATATCAGGTATCCTTCCTTTGACTATTAAGACTTAGTTATTACCGCTTATACCCATATTTTAAAATCCCTAAAAATGTGTTCCTTAACTTTTTAACTGTTTATTTATTATTATTATTTTTTTAGATAATTGATGGAGAGATGTATCCTCCCACAGTCAAAGATACTCAGGCAGAGATGATCTACCCTCCTCAAGTCCCTGAGCATCTACGGTTTGCTGTGGGGCAGGAGTTCTTTGGTCTGGTGCCTGGTCTGATGATGTATGCCACAATCTGGCTGCGGGAACACAACAGAGTATGCGATGTGCTTAAACAGGAGCATCCTGAATGGGGTGATGAGCAGTTGTTCCAGACAAGCAGGCTAATACTGATAGGTAAACAAGAAAATGATTTATATAAAACCCTCTTCCCCAGGGAAAATTAGTGTGCTATCTTTGTTATGTTTTGAGTAAATGACAAGATATGGTAAATGAAAACTCACACATTCTATATACATTAAATATGTAAGCATGACTGATCATATAGCTATCTTTTGATACTGACAAGGAAGAAAACAGAAATGAAGGAATAGCAAATTTTAAAAATTGCATTCCAATTGCTTGAAAGCTTGTGATCAGATGCAATAAATGTTTTTATTATTTATTTTGTGCAAATAGGAGAGACTATTAAGATTGTGATTGAAGATTATGTGCAACACTTGAGTGGCTATCACTTCAAACTGAAATTTGACCCAGAACTACTTTTCAACAAACAATTCCAGTATCAAAATCGTATTGCTGCTGAATTTAACACCCTCTATCACTGGCATCCCCTTCTGCCTGACACCTTTCAAATTCATGACCAGAAATACAACTATCAACAGTTTATCTACAACAACTCTATATTACTGGAACATGGAATTACCCAGTTTGTTGAATCATTCACCAGGCAAATTGCTGGCAGGGTAAGAATTATTATTGAAAACCAAAACAAAAGACTAGTCAGTAACTTTAGAATTTCTGCCACGGAAATTATTTTTCTTAAACTTACTAAAAGAGTAGTTAGTTATATTGCTAGTAAAATTATTTTATTGATATAAGAAGCCTAACTTTGTTTGAAAAGTCTAAACTTTTAGTCTAGTCTACAGTTGTCAGACAAATAGCAAATTGTACCCCTACCTTAAAAATATTTTCAAAAAGTATCTATAATCTTATAGGAATAAATATTTTAGGCTTGAATACTAGTGTTATTTTTGAAATGTAAAAAGGCAAATTAGTTCTAGGCTGGTGTCCCATTGAATTTTAAGCAGAGCTCCTGTTGAAATGTAGGTAAGCATCTTTCCAGCAAATAAAAATTGTCTCCGCTGGGAGTTTCAGTTTTATCTGATTTGTACCTAAGGCAAGCTGAATACAAACAGTAAATATGCCTAAAATTCTTGTTTTACAACTAATTTTACTTTCCACAGGTTGCTGGTGGTAGGAATGTTCCACCCGCAGTACAGAAAGTATCACAGGCTTCCATTGACCAGAGCAGGCAGATGAAATACCAGTCTTTTAATGAGTACCGCAAACGCTTTATGCTGAAGCCCTATGAATCATTTGAAGAACTTACAGGTAAGAAACAGTTTCTAAACTTCTTCGTTTTTTGTTTGTTTTTGTTGTTTTTGGTTTTCTTTTTGAGATGGAGCCGCCCTCTGTCACCCAGGCTGGAGTGCAGTGGCGCCATCTCGGCTTGCTGCAACCTCCGCCTCCTGGGTTCAAGCAATTCTGCCTCAGCTTCCTGAGTAGCTGGGACTACGGGCGCACGTCGCACACATGGATAATTTTTTGTATTTTCAGTATAGACGGGGTTTCACCGTGTTAGCCAGGCTGGTCTCAAACTCCTGACCTAGTGATCCGCCGGCTTCGGCCTCCCGAAGTGCTGGGATTACAGGCGTGAGCCACCGCGCCTGGCCCCTAAACTTCTTAAAAGAATCAGGGGTCAAATGGAAACAGAGAAATTGGCAGCAAATTGAGCAAAAGAATCAAACTGTTTTTTATTTTGTGAAGTTTGACATTGGTTGTATCTCTGTCTTCATCGCCTTCACAGGAGAAAAGGAAATGTCTGCAGAGTTGGAAGCACTCTATGGTGACATCGATGCTGTGGAGCTGTATCCTGCCCTTCTGGTAGAAAAGCCTCGGCCAGATGCCATCTTTGGTGAGACCATGGTAGAAGTTGGAGCACCATTCTCCTTGAAAGGACTTATGGGTAATGTTATATGTTCTCCTGCCTACTGGAAGCCAAGCACTTTTGGTGGAGAAGTGGGTTTTCAAATCATCAACACTGCCTCAATTCAGTCTCTCATCTGCAATAACGTGAAGGGCTGTCCCTTTACTTCATTCAGTGTTCCAGATCCAGAGCTCATCAAAACAGTCACCATCAATGCAAGTTCTTCCCGCTCCGGACTAGATGATATCAATCCCACAGTACTACTAAAAGAACGTTCGACTGAACTGTAGAAGTCTAATGATCATATTTATTTATTTATATGAACCATGTCTATTAATTTAATTATTTAATAATATTTATATTAAACTCCTTATGTTACTTAACATCTTCTGTAACAGAAGTCAGTACTCCTGTTGCGGAGAAAGGAGTCATACTTGTGAAGACTTTTATGTCACTACTCTAAAGATTTTGCTGTTGCTGTTAAGTTTGGAAAACAGTTTTTATTCTGTTTTATAAACCAGAGAGAAATGAGTTTTGACGTCTTTTTACTTGAATTTCAACTTATATTATAAGAACGAAAGTAAAGATGTTTGAATACTTAAACACTGTCACAAGATGGCAAAATGCTGAAAGTTTTTACACTGTCGATGTTTCCAATGCATCTTCCATGATGCATTAGAAGTAACTAATGTTTGAAATTTTAAAGTACTTTTGGTCATTTTTCTGTCATCAAACAAAAACAGGTTATCAGTGCATTACTAAATGAATATTTAAATTAGACATTACCAGTAATTTCATGTCTACTTTTAAAAATCAGCAATGAAACAATAATTTGAAATTTCTAAATTCATAGGGTAGAATCACCTGTAAAAGCTTGTTTGATTTCTTAAAGTTATTAAACTTGTACATATACCAAAAAGAAGCTGTCTTGGATTTAAATCTGTAAAATCAGTAGAAATTTTACTACAATTGCTTGTTAAAATATTTCATAAGTGATGTTCCTTTTTCACCAAGAGTATAAACATTTTTAGTGTGACTGTTAAAACTTCCTTTTAAATCAAAATGCCAAATTTATTAAGGTGGTGGAGCCACTGCAGTGTTATCTTAAAATAAGAATATTTTGTTGAGATATTCCAGAATTTGTTTATATGGCTGGTAACATGTAAAATCTATAGCAGCAAAAGGGTCTACCTTTAAAATAAGCAATAACAAGGAAGAAAACCAAATTATAGTTCAAATTTAGGTTTAAACTTTTGAAGCAAACTTTTTTTTATCCTTGTGCACTGCAGGCCTGGTACTCAGATTTTGCTATGAGGTTAATGAAGTACCAAGCTGTGCTTGAATAACGATATGTTTTCTCAGATTTTCTGTTGTACAGTTTAATTTAGCAGTCCATATCACATTGCAAAAGTAGCAATGACCTCATAAAATACCTCTTCACAATGCTTAAATTCATTTCACACATTAATTTTATCTCAAGTCTTGAAGCCAATTCAGTAGGTGCATTGGAATCAAGCCTGGCTACCTGCATGCTGTTCCTTTTCTTTTCTTCTTTTAGCCATTTTGCTAAGAGACACAGTCTTTTCATCACTTCATTTCTCCTATTTTGTTTTACTAGTTTTAAGATCAGAGTTCACTTTCTTTGGACTCTGCCTATATTTTCTTACCTGAACTTTTGCAAGTTTTCAGGTAAACCTCAGCTCAGGACTGCTATTTAGCTCCTCTTAAGAAGATTAAAAGAGAAAAAAAGGCCCTTTAAAAAATAGTATACACTTATTTTAAGTGAAAAGCAGAGAGTTTTATTTATAGCTAATTTTAGCTATCTGTAACCAAGATGGCTGCAAAGAGGCTAGTGCCTCAGAGAGAACTGTACGGGGTTTGTGACTGGAAAAAGTTACGTTCCTGTTCTAATTAATGCCCTTTCTTATTTAAAAACAAAACCAAACGATATCTAAGTAGTTCTCAGCAATAATAATAATGATGATAATACTTCTTTTCCACATCTCATTGTCACTGACATTTAATGGTACTGTATATTACTTAATTTATTGAAGATTATTATTTATGTCTTATTAGGACACTATGGTTATAAACTGTGTTTAAGCCTACAATCATTGATTTTTTTTTTGTTATGTCACAATCAGTATATTTTCTTTGGGGTTACCTCTCTGAATATTATGTAAACAATCCAAAGAAATGATTGTATTAAGATTTGTGAATAAATTTTTAGAAATCTGATTGGTATATTGAGATATTTAAGGTTGAATGTTTGTCCTTAGGATAGGCCTATGTGCTAGCCCACAAAGAATATTGTCTCATTAGCCTGAATGTGCCATAAGACTGACCTTTTAAAATGTTTTGAGGGATCTGTGGATGCTTCGTTAATTTGTTCAGCCACAATTTATTGAGAAAATATTCTGTGTCAAGCACTGTGGGTTTTAATATTTTTAAATCAAACGCTGATTACAGATAATAGTATTTATATAAATAATCGAAAAAAATTTCTTTTAGGAAGAGGGAGAAAATGAAATAAATATCATTAAAGATAAATAACTCAGGAGAATCTTCTTTACAATTTTATGTTTAGAATGTTTAAGGTTAAGAAAGAAATAGTCAATATGCTTGTATAAAACACTGTTCACTGATTTTTTTTTTTAAACTTGATTTGTTATTAACATTGATCTGCTGACAAAACCTGGGAATTTGGGTTGTGTATGTGAATGTTTCAGTGCCTCAGACAAATGTGTATTTAACTTATGTAAAAGATAAGTCTGGAAATAAATGTCTGTTTATTTTTGTACTATTTAAAAATTGACAGATCTTTTCTGAAGATAAACTTTGATTGTTTCTATACATCTTTGTCATATGACATACGATTTCTCTGAAGCATTACTCTTAAACCATTATCTTGCATTCTCCTACCTGTTCAAAACTAGGACTGGCCCTTCATGAAATGGTTTTGCCCTCAATTATATAGAGGCTTCCTAGAGTCACTATTTAAATCTCATAATCCTTATTCACTGCGACACTGTGTTGGAAAATGTCTAGTTTGTGTATCTTTACAGAAGATGGCAAACAAGCTTATTTTCATTGCCTAGTCTAGAAGAAGAAGAAAAAAATCACAATAAGGCAAAGAATAAGACATATATTATGAAGGAGGCACAAAGTTAAGAAGTTCAAAGAGGAGGAAATTATACAAAGTTGGGCAAATCATTGATGCAAAAGCTCGTAGGCTTTTGTTGTACCTCTATCCTTGACATCTTGGTAATTTCAATATCTACATGGACCACATATTTAGCATCTTCCCTGGCCTCTCCTCTTTGGCCTTCTCCATTCCAGGGATGGCCTCTTCCACCATATTTCCTGAAATCATACATATCTTGATATCATTATGATTAATTACAGCACCACTTTCAAAATCTTGATTCCAAGCATCTTCCAGCTCACCTATTTTATTGCTTACACTCTAACATCTAACTCTCAGTCTCACTGAACCTACCGATCCACCAACCTCATCACTTCACTATTTATCACCTCTTTTATCTTTCCATTTACTTCCATATGCATCTAGCTCAGATTCTATTGTCCATCATTCTAATCATTCCCCTCTGCTCTGTATACTCTCCCTCTACTGTGCTGAATTGACACAAGTTGATTAAATCCAGCCATTCTCCTAATCTGTTTTTTATTTGGCTTCTCAGTAGCATTCAACACAAATAGCTATAATCTCTTTACTGAAAGTACCCCTGCCCCCCACCTTGGCTTCATGGTTTGATACTCTCCTCGTCTTTCTCTACCTTTCTCAGAGCACTATTGCTCAGTCTTTTCTCTCTCTCTTTTTTTAAGCTCTTTCTCTTCTACTGTATGTATAAGTTGAAGTGTCTTGATATCTGCTCTGTCTGCATTCCTCCAGATTAATCACATTTAAGCTCATTATTTGAAATAATAAGCACTCACAAATAAGGACTCCAGGACCAACGTCTAATTGTCAATTGACAACATCTCCAAATTGTCAATTGACAACCTCTCCACTCAAAGTCATCAATTTAATTGCTTCTTTTACATTCTTCCCTCCCAGCACCATATATCCCAAATAATAATTGTCCAACATTAAAGACACCACCATACTCTTTCCTTCACTTGCATAGCCAATCCAACAGCAATCCTGTTGACTACAACCCACAAATAAATCCTAAATCTGTCACCTTTTTTCCAACTTCACAACCTAGCAGTGTAATAGTCTATTAATTGGTGTTCTCTTGTCTATTCTTTCCTCAGCCCAAACCATTCTCCTTATGGCAGTGGCAGTAATTTTATATATATATACACACATATATATATATGTGTATATATATTTACATATATATGTGTATATATATACATATATATGTATTATATATGTGTATATATATTTACATATATATGTGTATATATATACATATATATGTATATGTATATATATACACACACACTTTATACTTTAAGTTCTGGGATACATGTGCAGAACGTGCAGGTTTGTTACATAGGTATACATGCGCCATGGTGGTTTGCTGCACCCATCAACTTGTCATCTACATTAGGTATTTCTCCTAATGCTATCCCTTCCCTAGCCCCCCACCCTTCGACAAGCCCCAGTGTATGATGTTCCCCTCCCTGTGTCCGTGTGGTCTCATTGTTCAACTCCCACTTATGAGTGAGAATATGCAGCGTTTGGTTTTCTGTTCCTGTGTTAGTTTGCTGAAAATGATGGTTTCCAGCTTCAACCATTTCCCTGAAAAGGACATGAATTCATCCTTTTTAATGGCTGCATAGTATTCCATGGTATATATGTTCCACGTTTTCTTTATTCAGCCTGTCATTGATGGGCATTTGGGTTGGTTCCAAGTCTTTGCTATTGTGAACAGTGCCACAATGAATATACATGTGCATGTGTCTTTATAGTAGAATGATGTATAATCATTTGGGTATATACCCAGTAATGAGATTGCTGGGTCAAATGGTATTTCTGGTTCTAGATCTTTGAGGAATCTCCACACTGTTTTCCACAATGGTTGAACTAATTTACAATCCTACCAACAGTGTAAAAGCGTTCTTATTTCTCCACATCCTTTCCAGCATCAGTTGTTTTCTGACTTTTTAATGATTGCCATTCTAACTGGCATGAGATGGTATCTCATTGTGGTTTTGATGTGCATTTCTCTAATGACCCACCGGTGATGAGCCTTTTTTCATGTTTGTTGGCTGCATAAATGTCTTCTTTTGAGAAGTGTCTGTTCATATCCTTTGCCCACTTTTTGATGGGGTTGTTTGTTTTTTCTTGTAAATTTGTTTAAGTTCTTTGTAGATTCTGGATATTAGCCCTTTGTCAGATGCAAAAATTTTCTCCCATTCTGTAGGTTGCCTGTTCACTGTGATGGTAGTTTCTTTTACTGTGCAGAAGCTCTTTAGTTTAATTAGATCCCATTAGTCAATTTTGGCTTTTGTTGCCATTACTTTTGGTGTTTTAGTCTTGAAGTCTTTGCCCAATGTCTATGTCCTGAATGGTATTGCCTAGATTTTCTTCTAGGGTTTTTATGGTTTTAGGTCTTACATTTAAGTCTTTAATTCTTCAATGCAGAAAAGACCTTCAGTAAACACCCCTTCATGCTAAAAACTCTCAATAAACTAGGTATTGATGGAACATATCTCAAAATAATAAGAGCTATTTATGACAAACACACAGCCAATATCATACCTAATGGGCAAAAGCTGGAAGCATTCCCTTTGAAAACTGGCACAAGACAAGGATGCCCTCTTTCACCACTCCTATTCAATATAGTATTGGAAGTTGTGGCCAGGGCAATCAGGAAAGAGAAAGAAATAAAACATATTCAAATAGGAAGAGAGGAAGTCAAATTGTCTCTCTTTGCTGATGAAATAATTGTATATTTAGAAAACCCCATCATCTGAGCCCAAAATCTCCTTAAGCTGATAAGCAACTTCAGCAAATTCTCAGGATACAAAATCAATGTGCAGAAGTCACAATCATTCCTATACACCAATAATAGACAAACAGAGAGCCAAATCATGAGTGAACTCCCATTCACAATTGCTACAAAGATAATAAAATACCTAGGGATCCAACTTACAAGGGATGTGAAGGACCTTTTCAAGAAGAACTACAAATCACTGCTCAACAAAATAAAAGAGGACACAAACAAATGGAAGAACATTCCATGCTCATGGATAGGAAGGATCAGTATCTTGAAAATGGCCATACTGCCCCAAGTAATGTATAGATTCAATGCTATCCATTGACTTTCCATTAAGCTACCATTGACTTTCTTCACAGAATTGGAAAAAACTACTTTAAATTTCATATGGAACCAAAAAAAAGAGCCCGTATAGCCAAGACAATCCTAAGCAAAAAGAACAAAGCTGGAGGCATCATATGCAGTAACCAAAACAGCATGGTACTGGTACCAAAACAGATATATAGACCAATGAAACAGAACAGAGGCCTCAGAAATAATACCACACATCTACAACCATCTGATCTTTGACAATCCTGACAAAAGCAAGCAATGGGGAAAGGATTCCCTATTTAATAAATGGTGTTGGGAAAACTGGCTAACCATATGCAGAAAACTGAAACTGGACCCCTTCCTTACACCTTATATAGGCAGTAATTATGTTTTAACATAAATCATATCATGCCTTTCCCATGTTTAAAATCTTCCAGTAGCTTCCTACTACACAATGGAAAAATATAATCTTCTTATCCTACCCTATGAGGATCTCGATGGTCTATTCCCTGCCCATCTATCTGAGCTTATCTATTAAAATTCCACACTCTTATTCATTATGCTCCAGACACAGTGGCTTTCTTGTGATTCCCTCAGTAGCTGTGATTCTCAGGTGTTGCCCTATTTTGAATATTTCTTATGCAGATTTTCACATCCTTCTCAACATTTAGATCTCAGCTCAAATTTCCCCTCTTTAGAAAGGGCTTCTCCAACAACCAAACTAAAGCAACTACTAAGGCTGTTTGATTTTCTTTATACCATTTATTTCTATCTGATAATGTCTTATTTGTGTGTTTACTATCTGTGTCCCCTTTCTGGAATTTTGTGAAAGCAAGGACCTTGCCTGCATTATTCACAGGTTCCAGAACAGTGCCTGACATTTAAAAGGCATTCAAAAATATATGATTAATAAATAATAACAGACTTCATGAAAGAAGTAGAATATGTGGTGATTCTTGAAGAAAGAGTAAGATCTTACAGAGCAGAGACATCCACGATGAAAAAGTTTGGTAATTTATTCTTGAATTAAAAATTCACTTACTTATATGTAATGCCTTTCTGCTTATGTTATTAACAAAATACTGCAAAATTATGAGCTCAAATTTATTATCTAAAGTTCTGGATGTTAGAAGTTAGAAATAGGTCTTATGAACTAAAATCAAGATGTCAGCAGGGCTGTGTTTCTTCCGAAAGCTCTAGGGAAATCTATTCCTTGTCTTTTCCAGCTTCTAAAGGCTGTCTTGGCTCATAATTTATTTCTCCATCTTTAAAGCCAACAGGATAGCATCTTCCAAAGTCTCTAACTCGGATTGTTTTACCTTCCCCTCTCATAATGACCCTTCTGATTATCCTGGGGCCCATGCAGATAATATAGGAAATTCTCTCCTGCTCATGATCCTTAATTTCTTCACATTTACAAAGTTCTTTCTGTCATGTAAGATAACATTCACAGGTTCTTGAGATTAAGGCATGGACATTTTGGGGGAGCCATTATTTTGTTTACCATACCACACAACCCAATTGTATTTGCACTCTTGACCAATTATCCAAGAATTGTGCTCCTTGGCCTTTACCCCCCAAAAATAAAAACCTATGTTCATGCAAAAACCTGTGCATGAAAGTTGTAGCACATTTATTCATGATAGCCAAAAACTGGAAACAACCCAAAGTCCATCAATAGGTGAATGATTAAACTAACTGTAGCAAGGTGTGGTATCTCTGTGGTATCAATGAAATACTATATAGTGAAAGGAAAAAAGCCTACTAATACACACAGCACTTTGGATGGAACTCAAGGGAATTATGTGTAAATTATGCTGAGTAAAAAAAGCCAGTGTTAAGTTCCACTTGTAATTCCATTTATATAACATTCTTGATATAACAAAACTATAGAGGTGAAGAAAATATAGTGGTTGCAAGATTAGCAATTGGTGGGAGGATTAGAAGCTATAAAAGAGTAGTGTAAGGGAAATGTTTGCTGATTGAACAGTTCTTTACTTTGATTAAGGTAGTAACACAAATCTCTATACATGGCATAATTGCATAGAACTATACACACACAAAAAAACATGTAAATGCATATACAAATTATGAAATGTAAATATGTTCTGTGGATTGTACCAAGTTCAGTTTCCTGGTTTTGATATTGTACTATAATTATGCAAGATGTCAACATTGGGGGAGGTATTATGAAGTTTGCATCTTTCCTCCTTATACATTTCTTTGCAACTTTCTATGAATTTATAATATTTCAAAATAAAAAGTTTTTTTTAAGGAAAAGATGCAAGGTTCTTCTTGTTGATGGGGTTAGGTTTGCAAGCCATTTTTGCATCACGTGATTTCCTTTATCCTCATCAAAACTGCCAGAATAGATTATCCCCAGAATGAATACTGAACCCAAGCTAGAAAATAAAATTCCTTCTCCTAGGAGTTTGGCAATTAGGATGAAGAACCTAGTTCAGACTGACAATTTTACAGTTGACAGTGATGACTATGCAATCTGACTGGTAAACCAAAATCTCTTTTCAGTAAATAGTATAGGAACTACTGAACATTCGCACGAATAGAAAGAACCTTAATTCTACCTCACAACACTCACGAGTTAATTCAAATGGTTCCTTTATCTACATATAAAACCTAAAACTATAAAGCTCCCGGAAAAAAATATTGTATATCTTTATAAGCCTGAGGTAAGCAAAGATTTTAGATAGGATCCAGAAGGTACTAATTATAAAAGAAAAAATTGATAAAATGGACTTCAAAAAATTAATAAAATTGCTCATCAAAAGACTATATTAGGGGCTGGACACAGTGACATACGCCTGTAATCCCAGCACTTTGCGAGGCCAAGGCAGGCAGATCACTTGCAGTCAGGAGTTCAAGAACAGCCTGGCCAGTATGGTGAAACCCTGTCTTTACTAAAAATACAAAAATTAACCTGGCATCGTGGCAAGCGCCTGTAATCCCAGCTATTAGGGAGGCTGAGACACGAGCATCGCTTGAACCTGGGAAGTGGAGGTTGCAGTGAGCCAAGATTGTGCCACTGCACTCCAGCCTGAGCAACAGAGTGAGACCTTGTAAAAAAAAAAAAAAAAGACTATATCAGGAAAGTAAATATACAAACCACAGACATATAGAAAATAATCACAGTACACATATAGAACAAAGGATTTGAATATAGAATTTATAATTACCTTCTTCAACTCAATAGCAAAAAAGACAAACAATAAAAATAAACAAAAGTCTTAAGCAGGAACTTTACAAAGGAAAACATGAGTGCTCAATAAGTAAATGAAAATGTGCTCAGCATCATCAGTCACCAATAAAATGCAAATTAAAACAACAGTAAGATACTACTACACACCCACTAGAGTCATTAAAGTTTAAAAGACAAACTGTGATGGTTAATTTTGTGTGTCAACTTAACTAGGCTTTGATATCTATTTGTTTGGTAAAACACTAGTCTAGATGTTGCTGGGAAGGTATTTTTTTAGTATATAATTAACATTTACATAAGTAGAGTTTGAATGAAACTTATTTCTTTACATAATGTGATGAACCTTGCCCAATCAGTTGAAGTCCTTAAAAGCAAAGAGTAAGGTTCCCCAAAGGAGAAGAAATCCTCCTTAAGATTGTGCTCTGGTTTAAATGATGGTGCCCTCTCTCTCCAAAATTCATGTTGAAACCTAATGCCCAATGCAACAAACAGTATTAAGAGGTGGTGTGTTCTTTGGGAGGTGATGAAGTCATGAGGGCTCCATGCTCACGAATAGGATTAGCACTCTTATAAAAGGGCTTGTGGGAATAGGTTCCCTTCCGCTCTTCTGCCATGTTAGGATGCAGCAAGAAGGCTCTCACAAGACACATAATCTGCCAGCAATTTGATTTTAGAATTATGAGCCTCTAAAATGTGAGAAATAAATATCTGATGTTTATAAATTACCGAGGCTGTGGTATTTTGTTATAGCAGCTCATATGGACTAAGACTGACTGGAACATAAAAATCCTACCTGAAGGCCGGGTGCGGTGCCCCACGCCTGTAATCCCAGCACTTTGGGAGGCCAAGGCAGGTGGATCACGAGGTCAGGAGTTTGAGACCAGCCTGGCCAACATGGTGAAACCTTGTCTCTACTAAAAATATAAAAATTAGCCAGGTGTGGTGGCAGGCACCGGTAATCCCAGCTACTTGGGAGGCTGAGGCAGGAGAATTGCTTGAACCCAGGTGGTGGAGGTGATCTCAGCAGTGAGCTGAGATCATGCCACTACATTCCAGCCTAGGTGACAGAGCAAGACTCTGTCAAAAAAAAAAAAAAAAAAATCCCTGCCTGAGTTTCCAGCCTGCTGCCCTACAGAATTCTGACTCAAAACTATATTAACTCCTACTTGAGTTGTCAGCCTGCTGGCCTGCCCTACAGATTTCAGACAATCCAACACCCTACAATCCCATAATCCGATTCCCCTTAAAGTCACTCTTTTTATCTCTCTTTTCCTTCACATACACACACACAAACTCACATCTATACACACACACATATCCCATTGTCAAAATCCTGCACCATGGTGGTACATTGGTTACAATTGATGAATCTACACTGATACAGCATAATTATCCAAAAGCCATAGTTTACATTAGAGTTCACTGTGGGAGTTGTACATTCTACATTATAACAGTGTACAAAGTGTTTTCACTTTCCTAAAAATCCTCTTTACCTCTCCAACCCTCCCACTGCCACCCACCAACTCCTGGCGACCACTGATCTTTTTATTAATACTATATCCACAGTTTTGCCTTTTCCAGTATATCAGACTCTAAAAATGACCATTAGAAAAAGCACATGGTGTGTGTGCATGCATGTGTATTACATATGAAAGTCAGTCTGAGTCTTCATTAATTTACGGGAATAGATGTCAGCAGAACTGAAAGAGTTCTGGTAGCAAAAGGTCTCCCCTGGATGTTTTCTTAGCTTCAAGTAGTTAATTCAACTCTCTCAAACCATATGGCTTCCTGGATTCTATGAAGGAGAATCCAATATTTACAAAATATTGTAGGACTATGGAGTCAGAAGAAGAAATAAATTTTGGGATCAAGGGAGTTGTATATTAGCAGGATTGTTTTTATTATTTTCACTGCATGTTATGAAAGGAAAAAAAATAGTCCTAGAATCTGCACTAATCACTGACACTGATCACAAACATAGGACCACCCATGAAGAGCCAGAATATGTTTATTTTTATTATAATTGTTTGTGTGTGTTGGGGGGGAGGAGGAAGGAGTGTGAATGGTTTAGGTAAAGGGTGGGAGTGGAAATGTTTATTAAAAAGCATAAATAAATTTTGTTCTTAAGTAACTTCCTCTGAATGAATCTGACTAATCTTGCCAGTGTTTTCTTGGCTTCCAAGCAATCTTTATCACACCAGGAAGTAGGTCAGCCAGACCTGGGGCAAGACAAGACAATTGGTTGGTATGTAAATAGCTGAAAGCTTTCTCCTACAAATCAGTAGGGGATTTGTAAAATTTCTGTACTTAAAATGTTGCTAGTCATATCTCAGAGGCTCTCCCCACCTTTTCATCTTCCTTCACCCTGAATTCACTGATACAATTATGTATGCACACAAATTAAGAGGTGGAAATATTCAGTAAAGTCAGTCTAATAAGAAAGTAGAATTTTTAACACTACAGAACATGTCTATTACGTAGATAAAGCTAAACAGAAGAGAAACACCGTTACATTAAATAAGTAACGACTCTTTGTTAAAAATATAATTCCTCCTAGATTGATTCTAAAAGCTATCATTTATGAATAGAAAGTTTTAGTTACTGGAGAATATGATTGTATATGTCTCAGAATAAAGTAGCAACTCTTAGAGATGTGGTCTATAGACTCCCTAGTCCATACTATCCTTCAACAATCTATAATTAGACATTGAGAGTTTTGACACATGACTCAGAGTCTTGCACCTCTCCACAACTCTTGCTCACCTTTTAGAAGGTTTCAGGGGCTGTGTAGATAACTCATTCAATGGCCTATGGTTTTCAGTTCTACTCCATTCAGCCACCATCCACCCCTTTCCAAGTCCACCCTTATCATCATTCAGCATCATCCCATCTCCTAAAGTTTAACCCACAGTCTTTCACCTGACTCTTGGATCAACAATTCTCTCCCATCTTAGCTAATGCCACATTACACTCTCACTTCAGGTAGGCCTAGTCCCATATCCCTCTATTTTATTTAACTCAATCGGTCTTCTTTTGAGTTTTCTTTCTTCTCCATCATATATTCTCATTGTCTAGTGATAATTATTCCTAATATTTTGAAAAATAAGAACATTAAAATATTCTAACTTGAATAGAAATCTTACTTTTTATATAGTTATAACTATATATAAAAACTACTACATATATTTATATATAAACTTTTTTCTAGCTTTATTGAGATATAATTGACAGGTGGGGGGAAGGGGGAGGGATAGCATTAGGAGATATACCTAATGCTAAATGACGAGTTAATGGGTGCAGCACACCAGCATGGCACATGTATACATATGTAACTAACCTGCACATTGTGCACATGTACCCTAAAACTTAAAGTATAATAATAATAAAAAAAACTTTAAAAAAGAGATATAATTGACAAAAATTGTATATATTATGGTGCGCAATATGTTTTGATGTATGTATACATTGTGAAACGCTTGCCACAATCAAACTAATTAACATGTCTATCATCTCACATAGTTTTGTGTGTGTGTAGTGAAAACATTTAAAATCTACTCTTAGCAACGTTCAAGTATACAGTACTTTATCATTAGCTATAATCACCATGCTGTACAATAGACTTACAGAATTTATTCATCCTGTCTAACTGAAACTTTTATTTTTCATAATTTTAAAATCTTGTTAAAATACCGTTCACTTTAAGGTCTACATTGTATTCTACTAATTTCATAGTTTTATGTTTCACAATTGGGTTTTAATCCATCAGGAGTTCACCTTTGTAAAAGTGGAATAGGAGTGAAAACTCGAGGAGCTCAGATCTGAGAAGCATCAGGGAGTGCCGTTGGCATGGATTAGGCAGGTGAGCTAAGGACATGAGACTTCCCTACTGTCTGCAGCCGGGCACTACACACCCAGCCCTTACTCCCCAGGCAGGAAACCATAGGCCTACTCTCAGGAGAAGTTACACTAGATGGATTTTGGACTCCATACAGCAGAGGAAAGGGTTAAAGAGCAGCAGGAAGGGGTAAAAGTGTTTGTCAAAATAGAAGGAATAAGTGAATCTCTATATACTAAATATTAAGATTCCCAGATAATTCCCTTGTTCAGAAAAAATATACACCCTCTAAACAAGAGATTGGAACCTTCTTTCCTCAAGACAATATACTGCACTAGAGAGAAGTGTTCCAGATACAATGAAGTAGTGGTAAATACTATAAAGAAAATAGCTTTGGGAGGCCGAGGCAGGTGGATTACCCGAGGCCAGGAGTTTGAGACCAGCCTAATCAACATGGAGAAACCCCGTCTCTACTAAAAATACAAAATATTAGCCGGGTGTGGTGGCACATGCCTGTAATCCCAGCTACTCGGGAGGCTGAGGCAGGAGAATTGCTTGAACCTGGGAGGTGGAGGTTGCGGTGAGCCGAGATCTCATCATTGCACTCCAGCCTGGGCAACAAGAGCAAAACATCTCAAAAGAAAAAGAAAAAGAAAAAGAAAACAGCATATGAATTGGGGTAGATTATTTTATTTGGAAAGGCCAGTGGTGGCCTTAATGATTAGGTGACATTTGAGCAGATACTTGAAACAAGTGAGAAAGCCATGAGGGTTATATGGTTTGGATCTGTGTCTCTGCCCAAATCTCATGTCAAATTGTAATCCCCAATGTTGGAAATGGGTCCTGGTGGGAGGTGATTGGACCTTGGGGGCAGTTTCTCATGAGTAGTTTAGCAACACCCCCCATAATGTGGTTCTCATGATAAAGTTATCATGAGATCTTGTTGTTTGAAAGTGTGTGGCACCTCACATACACCTCCCTCTCTCTTCCTCCTGCTCCAGCCATGTAAGACATGCCTGCTTCCCCTTTGCCTTTCACCATGATTGTAAGTTTTCTGTGGCATCTCCAGAAGCAGAAGCCACTATGCTTCCTGTATATAGCCTGCAGAACTGTGAGCCAATTAAAACTTTTTTCTTTATTAATTACTCAGTCTCAGGAATTTCTTTATAGCAGTGTGAGAATGGACTAATACAGATGGTAACAGAGAAAAAGTTATATCAGAAAGAAGAAACAGAACTTGCAATTCTCCTGAAGTAGAAGTGCTTGGACTGTTTGAGGAATAGCAAGGAGCCCAGCTGGTTGCAGTGGCATAAGCAAGATGGAAACTAGCAGAAAATGAGGTCAAAGAAGAAGCCATATGCTGAATCATGTAAAACTTCATAGGCCATGGTGAATACTTTGGATTTATCCTAAAAGGGATGGAGATTCTCTGGAAGCTTTGAACAGAGGTGTGACAAGAACTGACTACATATGGAGAATCTGACTACCTTTTTGATTCTTACAAATTATTGCTTCTGGTATCTTCCTTGTCTTGTTTCTGCTGTCTTTGTAAAGAGAAGGATCTTAATGTTTGTTGATTTTTATGGTGTAAGTTTGGGAGTAAAGAAAAACTAGTAGAAGTCTTCAGTCCAGGTTGTGATCCATCCTGTCTTAATGCACAAATATGTCCAACATAGAAGATTATTTATTTTCTTTAGGAAACTTCACTTACTGCTGAGGGAGTGATTCTACCCATTTACATGTCTTTGATTTTATTTTGAGAGAGCTACTATTAATATGCCTGATATAATTATAAACAAAAGTACACGCATTCCTCTTTCCACCCCTGCTCTGAGTTTTATTTCAAAGCTTTCCTGAGTTGACTGACAATGAAGATTGCTATGCTCAAATTATTTTTTTTATGATTGTGGACTGGCTTTCCCATGTGGAAAGAAAGATGATTGATGGAGTTTCCTGATAATACACTTCCATCTCCAAGACCCAAAAGAGAAATCCTCTTCTCCAGTTCCAATAAAACTCCAAAAGGAAAGCTTCTGGTTGGCCTAGCTGGGACCACATGTTCATCCTTGGCTTAATTACTGTGGCTACAGGAATGAATGAGTCACTCTGACAGGCCAGGTCCAGCTCAGGTGCCCATCCCAGCCCTGAGGAGAAGGTGGTATCATGGGTAGCCTAGCAGGAAGAGGAGGAGAGACAAGGCATACAAAAAATATAAGCATCTAATATACATGACATACAAAACCTTTGACAATCTGATGTCCACCTACTTCTCCAGCCCTTATCTTGTTCCACTCATTAATTTGAACTTTGTGCTCTAAAAATGACCAGAGTAGTTCAGAGCATGAGCTGTGAGGTTAGCATATCTAGGTTTGCATTAGAAATTTACAATTTACTCATTACATTACCTTGAGTAATTTTTTTAACCTTTCTAGTCTTTGTTTCTTCATTTCTTAAACATAATAAATAATAGAACCAAAGGAAATGATGCAAGTAAAACATGTGGCATAGGGTGGCAAGTGCGAGATTTTAGGAAGTTTATAAATAGCACCCCTCTTTTCCTCCTTCATGTTTGTTTAATTTAGAGATACACCCAGCAATCAGGAGAATGAAAATAGCTTTAAAACCTGTCAGGTCATGTCTTTCTGCTCAAAACTGTACAGAGGTTTCCCATCTCGCACAGAAAAAAAGTCCAAGTCATTATAGGCCCACAAGGCCCTGAAATCATCTTCACCACTCCCCAAATCTCAATTACCTTTTATCCTCATCCCCTATGGTTTCCTCCTTCATCACATTACACAGCCACGCTAGCCTCATTACCTTGCACTAAACATTTAGAAAAGCTCTCACCTCAGGTCCTTTGCCCTTGCTTTTCCCATTGCCAAAAAGACTATAGGTTCATGGAGAGTACCTAGCTACTCTCCACTTAGGGAAGGAAATAGACATAGTCTTTGCCCTCATTGAGCTGACAGTCTAAAGGGGAGATGGGCATTAAATGCATAAACAAACAAGAGTGATACGATTATAAAGTGTGATGAGTACTATAATATAAAATGTCTATACTCTCTGGGAAAATAATAGGATGGAAGTACTGAATTCTGAATGGTGGACAAGGGCAGGGCCTCACAAGGAAGCATCATGAAGGTAAGAGTGGTATGAAAATAACATAGACCGGGTGCGGTGGCTCACACCTGTAATCTCAGCACTTTGGGAGACCAAGGCAGGCGGATCACAAGGTCAGGAGATCAAGACCATCCTGGCTAACATGGTGAAACCCCGTCTCTACTAAAAATACAAAAAAATTAGCGGGGCATGGTGGCATGTGCCTGTAGTCCCAGCTACTTGGGAGGCTGAGGCAGGAGAATTGCTTGAACCCAGGAGGTGGAGGTTGCCGTGAGCCAAAATCATACCACTGTACTCCAGCCTGAGCGACACAGTGAGACTCCGTCTCAAAAAAAAAAAAAAAAAAAAAAAAAAAAAAAGAAAGAAAGAAAAAAGAAAATAACACAATTGGAAAGTATAGACCATGTACAAGACCCATTATCTAACCTATCAGAGATAGGACGATAATGAACAGTCACCTGAGAGTCAGGCAGAGAAGAAGTCAGCCTCTGGAATGTTCAGACACACCCAGTCACTGGTAGATTGGAGGTCAAGAACAGGAAATTCAGTGCATGTGGGAATCCAATTAAAAGCGAACTAGTCTAATGAGATCAGAGAATAACCAAGAATGAGACTGATTCAGTGCTTTATTGAGAACTAATTGGTGGGCCTTCTTATAACCCCTCTTTCTTAGAGAAAATTGTTCTTGGAACAAAATGGAGCTTTCTTTACCTCTCCACTAAAATGCAAATAAGTAAGGATAACATTATTTGAGGGGTAATCTTGGCTATTTTCAAAATAATTTTTTAAATTTTTTGTTTTAAATAATTGTACACTCAGAGAAAGTTGCAAAAGATAGTACATAGAGTCTTCTGTACCCTTTGCCTAACTCCTCCTAATACTGACATTTTATGTAAATGTCATGTGATATCAAAACCAGGAGACTGGCTTTGGCACAATATTGCTAATTAGACCACAGACCTTATCCAGTTTTTACATGCAGTCATTTCGGTGTGTCTGTGGGTATGTGTGTGTATGTGTGTACTCCAATGCAATTTGATAGCACATCCAGATTAATGTAGCCACCATCACAATCAAGATACAAAACTATTCCATCAGCATAAAGAAACTCCTCACACTCCTATTACTTAGTCAGTCACCTTCCCATCCCAATCTTGATCCCTGGCAACCACTAATCTGTTCCTTATATTTATGGTTTTGTCATTTTTAAGAATCATATACTATGAAACCTTTTGAGATTGGCTCTTTTTTTTTTTTTTACAGAGATCCATTCAAGTTATTGATGTATCAATAGTTCATTCTTTTTAAACTGTTGAGTGGTGTTCCATTATATGGATGTACCAGTGTTGGCGTAACTATTTACACTGAAAGACATTTTAGTTGTTTCCATTCCATTTTTATCTTTAAAATTTGCAAACTTCAGGTCTTTCACATTTACAAATAACTTTTAATCTACCTCAGTAGTGATTGGTACGGATTCAGGGTTGCTGAGCAAGGTGAATGCAGTTGGAGGTGACAGCAGGTAGATCATGAAAGCTGCTACCATTTGTAACGAGTATCACATAGGCTTTCACTCTGTGTAAACATGACTTTGTAAGGGTAACTTTTTTTTTTTTTTGGAGACAGAGTCTCGCTCTGTCCCCAGGCTGGAGTGCAGTGGCGCGATCTGGACTCACTGCAAGCTCCGCCTCCCGGGTTCACGCCATTCTTCTGCCTCAGCCTCCCAAGTAGATGGGACTACAGGTGCCCGCCACCACGCCCGGCTAAATTTTTTTGTATTTTTACTAGAGACAGGGTTTCACTGTGTTAGCCAGGATGGTCTCAATCTCCTGACCCCGTGATCCGCCTGCCTCGGCTTCCCAAAGTACTGGGATTACAGGCTTGAGCCACCGCTCCTGGCCTGTAAGGGTAACTTTTCAAATTATCTGTACACGAATTAACAGAGAGCTTAATTCTAAATTGGGTCAAGTCTTAGGTGACTGTGGTGGGAGGGAACCAGAGATGGTGAGCATGAGGCAAAGAGGGTTGGTCCACTGGAAATGTCACATAAGCATAAAGAGGAGGGGTGACAGGGTGAAATGGTGTGGGAATGAGTAGAACATACCTTTCCTGTGGTTCTGAAACAGGAAGATGATCACATATGCATCACTTCCACTTCCCATTTCCCTCAAATCATCACTGGCTGGGCTGTCACTCTCATCTCAGTACCACGTCCCTTTGTGCCTGCACTTCATGCCTCATAATAAACATTCCATTACTGATTTTAAAAAGCTATATATAGAAAGAAGACCAAAAAAATGGCCATGTTCTGTGCTAGAACAAATTCAGAAGAGTTTTTTTGTTTGTTTGATTGTTTTTGTTTTTTGACAGAGTCTCATTCTGTGGCCCAGGCTGGAGTGCAGTGGCACGATCTCAGCTCACTGCAACCCTTGCTCACTGCAACCTCCACCTCCTGGATTCAAGCGATTCTCCTGCCTCAGCCTCCAGCCCAGGCTGAATGTGTTCTTTTTTAAATCAACTAAGTTCTTATGTATTTGAAGTTAGCTTTAGTCCACTTTGGGTGAATAATTTACCCTATCTTAACATTAATTGCTATACCGATCAAGCAAAAGAATCACCTTCTCATCCTGAAGACAATAAAACAGGTAAAAATAAAACTCCTTGAACTGCTACTTTTCTTATTTCATTAAAATATAGTATTCTGCCAAAATATTCTATGAGAAAGATAAAGTCCCTAGTTGAACAAATATAAATTTTAGACACAGTCTCTGCTCTCAGTAGGCTCACAATTTAACTGGAGAAAGCCAGAGTTGAATGTATAAAACATGAAGTATATGCAAATGGAATTACTCTAGCAATTAAAAATAAATATTTCTGCCGGGCACGGTGGCTCACGCCTGTAACCCCAGCACTTTGGGAGGTCAAGGTGGGCTGATCATCTGAGCTCAGGAATTTGAGAGCAGCCTGGAGAACATGGTGAAACCCCATCTCTACTAAAATACAAAAAAATTAGTTGGGCATGATGGCACTCGCCTGTAATCCCAGCTGCTTGGGGGGCTGAGGCAGGGAAATTGCTTGAATCTGAGATCATGCCACTGAACTCCAGCCTGGGTGACAGAGTAATACTGTCTCAAAAAAAAAAAAAAAAAAGGAAGAAAATAAAATAAATAAATAAATATTTCTTGGTTCCTTGACATCCTCTTCCTCATTCTACCTTAGTTGGCCATTCTCATGGTCATCACTAAAACAGAGCCATCACACTATTAAATCACCCATCCTGCTCTGTGACCATTTCCTCTTATCCTTCCAGACTGCTTGTTGAAACTCCTCGTGGGATCACGCACGCATGGACCTCCTTGGGCTCTCCAGTCCTTTACATGTCTGCTGGGTCTCTCTTTTTTCTTTCTTTCTCTCTTTCTTTCTTTCCTTCTTTGTTTCTTTCTTTTCTTTGTTTCTTTCTTTTTTTCTTTTCTTTTCTTTTTTTTTTTGAGATGGAATCTCACTGTGTCGCCAGGCCGAAGTGCAGTGGCACGATCTCAGCTCACGGCAACCTCCACCTCCCGGGTTCAAGTGATGCTTCTGCCTCACCTCCTGAGTAGCTGGGACTACAGGTGCACGCCACCACACCCAGCTAATTTTTATATTTTTAGTAGAGACGGGGTTTCACCATGTTCAGGATGGTCTCGATCTCTTGACCTCATGATCCGCCCACCTCAGCCTCCTAAAGTGCTGGGATTACAGGA